>NC_062553.1:94735589-95037350 GCF_016906955.1 Phacochoerus africanus
AACACAGCTAGTGCAATCCAGTTTTATTTGGAATCCAATTGGGGCAGAGGTAGAATACATAAAAGTGATTTTGAAGTGCTGTGCTTCAAACTTTCTACAAACTCAGATACATAATTTTTAAAGCCTCTGGCAAAAAGCCAGGCATAACTATGTTGTGCTTTTCTAGTTTTCAATTAATGGATTGCTGAAGGTGATAAGAGGGTGCCCAGCACAGTGCTAATTGAATGTGATGTTCTCAGTGTTGCACTGACATTTTGGGGGGTAAAGATGTGTAATAAAGGTATCTACCTTTGACTTGAGGCTTCTGGCTCAGACACATGATTTTTGAGTCTTTTCTAATATAAATGTTTGATTTTTAGTGTGTGTGTATATATGCATTTGGTACCAAGGATTATCTGAGAGCCTTTTTTTCTTCTTCTTTCCTATTTTTCCTTAATTTATTTAATGCTTTTTATTAAAATTAGAACAGAAATTAGGACAAGGACATCTCTTCTACCAATTATTTTTGTAAAAAAATTGTTATCCTTTAAATTACTTCTAGAAGGCCTCACTGAACAGGGAGGTAGGTTAGTGAATGACTGATTAATGTGGAAGCCAGTACTCTGGAGAACATATTGTAATACCAAGCAGGTCAGAAAATGTGTGCTGAATTATTCTTATGGTAATTATCCTCCACTGAATTTATCTTGATGTTAAAAAGTAATAATAAAGATCTTGAATAAGTAGAATAATTATACTTAACTGCTGTAATTAATAAATTAATTTTAGAAAATGATTAATATCAGAAATGAGTTATAATGACTGAAATTCAAAATCTCTGTGCTAACACTTTCTACAACTTTTTAACAAATTGTGTTTAAATCATCAAGAAGAATATCTTTCTGGCTTGAATTTTGTGTGTCCTAGCATTGATTCTTATAACTACCTAATTTTAATATGCAAACAATGTTGTCTTCATACTATAAGGATGTACAAAGCAAATACATTTTTAGGAACAGTTACATGCATTCACAGGGACGAATATGATCTACTATAGATCCACAGACACACACACAATGGCTATATTCCATACAGCACATGTACACCACTAACACAGACAGATCCTATTACTCATGACAAATGCTTACAGAAACTTCATGAAGATTGGGGAAAATATAACTCAATACTAGTCCGTATGTTTATTATCCCAAATTTCACAATAATATTGGAAAGAATTCATGTGACCAGGGAGGAAGGCATTACAGTCAATTGCTTTTGACTCAAAATTTTATTTAAGAATATTTTTATACCTCTTAAGTAACTTGCTTTAAACATTCATTGGTCCATATTTCTTAAAATTTCACCAAGTTCTGTGAGAATTTTAGCTGGATGACTGCTAAGAAACCCATGAGATACACTGGGAGCTGCACTAATGATGTAATAAGAAGGTGCCTGCTCTTCCTCTAGCATTAGATTCCTTGGAATCATCATTGGGTTTCTGTAAAATCTATCAAAAACATACACTATATTAATGTTTTGTTATGGTATAATAAAACAAACGTAATACTCTCAAAGAAGCTATTTTGGAAATGTTAAAGTACATTATATACACATTATTTTTGCAATTATGTTATTTTAAACAAACATTTCTAAATTTGAAATGCCATAAAACAGTGACCACCACAGAAGCAATGGGGAAAAAGTACATATTGAAGAATGTAATTGAAAAGAGAACATACTGCTTCAGGATAGATTTAATTCAGCAAATAATGATCATTTACTGTCATGGCCAAGAAGAGTGCTGGGATGATCAACACAACTTTTCTGCTTTCATCCCTTTCTCCTTCCCTTTTTTCCTGTTGTTGAATTTGTTCTTTCATTTATTTTTTTCTGTCAATTACAATTCCAACACTATAGTGTGCTCTACTATTCACTGTTGAGATATGACAAATTTACGTGTCAGAGAATAATAAATGCTGAAATGAAAATAGAAATGAAAATGCTTAATACCAGCTGAATTTCCATTTAAAGTAATGCTCCCTCTCTTGCCTTTTAAAACATGTTTCTTGCTCTTCTTAATAATATTTTTTAAGTAGACATGAAAATGAAAGTAAAAATTGGAATAAAGTTTACCATAAGGAGTATCAAAAGAAAAACTAACTGTATAATTAGTGGAACTTCATTTAACCCAATTTCACATATTTTATTCACTTACACTCATTCCTAAAAATGGATGGATACCAAATATTGAAGGCTTTAATGTTAAAAGGAGGCAAGGAAATGAAATTAATGCCTATTTGAGATTATTTCAAATTAGTGCTAATTTAATTGCATTTATTTCACAACAGTCGTGAATTAATTCAACCCTATGCTTGATTTCCAATTTCTTGTGTGTACATGACATGTAGAAACAAAAAAAGCAAAAGAGAGATTCATTCACTGACAACTGCAATACAAGTATACTGACCAACTATCCTCATTATGAGTTATTTAAAAATTATATTCAGCATGGATGAATTCAAAAGCATGAAGTACTTTGTTTTTTGTTTTATTGAAATATAGCTTGACAGATAGCCTAGCTTTCTAGAATTTATTTATATTAGATGAATCACTAGGATTCCAGACTCACATTGAAGTAAGTGCTCCCAGTGTGAGTCAATTATTCACATCCTATTTCTTCATAGCTAATTTTCACTAGTTGTGCATTTCCTTTCTGATTGCTAAAAGTTTATTGTAATCAGAACATATTTTCCTAATAGCACCATTCATACTAAACTTCTCAACTGTCACATTCTTTTTTTGCTTTGTTTTTTTTTTTTTTTAGGGCTGCACCCGCAGCATATGGAGGTTCCCAGGCTAGGAGTCTAATCAGAGCTACAGCTAATGGCCTACGCCCCAACCAAGCAATGTAGTATCTGAGCTGCGTCTGTGACCTACAAACAGCTCAATGTGATGCTGGATCCTTAACCCACTGAGCAAGGCCAGGGACCAAACCTGCGTCCTCATGGATGCTAGTCAGATTTGTTTCTGCTGAGCCACGACAGGGACTCCAACTGTCACATTCCTGAGCTTAGAACAGCTAGTATAAACAAAGACACTTGGACAATGAACAGTTCTGGTCTTTCATATTTCATGATTACTATTAACATATATTTTTGTCCAAAAAAGATATTTTTTGGAGACATTTTAAATGAGGTACAATATATTCTATTTGGGAGCTCATGAAAGTTGAGCAGTAGATTTTCAAAGATACTTTACACAGGCAAGTATGGTCAAATAACATTAAAATAAAAAGGGTCATTTATAGTGAACCTATGTTTGACAACTGACAAGGTTGTCTGATTCATCTAGCAACTCTAAATGTAAGATGCTATCTCTCTGAATGCATACACACACACACAAAGAAAGAAAGACACAGGGGAAAACAGAATAATATAGTTATAATTGTAAGCAATCTAAAAATTATCAGTCTGACATTCCATTCTAGAATGTACTATAATTGAAAATAGAATCTCAAGATGCACTTTGTCAATGAAAGATTTATGCAATCTGATCATTTCAACCTTAGTGGCCAGTAATATGGGTGAGAGCTGGGGTGGAAGGGGCTGTTAATACTTTTAGTCTTTAGTTTTGTCATAATAGAATTTCTTTTACATCCCTGAATGTGATGTCATTTCCCACTGCAAAGGAGAGTGGGATTTACAATATGGTAGTTTAAATTCAAAGAAACAGCTTTAGACAAGTTTGCTTGGTAACAAGGCACTATGTATTAAAAAACACATGTGTATGCTCTTCATTCTTTCAGTTTCTGTTACTTGAGGGACTGGCTGAAGTAAGAGATGGAGAGACTGGCTGACCCAGTACCTCTCTGGCAGTCTTCTGAAATCCATTCACCCATGTGACTAACAAATTGGCTTTTCAGATCTACCACCTTCTATTCTCCAGGCCAGCCCAGATTCAGGGATGGAGAAAGAGACTTTGCCTATTTGATGGGAGGAAATGCAAAGTCATAGTACAAAGGGCGTGGATAGAGGGGTTACTGGAATATTGGGAACATTAGTACAACTGATGTCAAATATCAATAAAGGAAGAATAAAATGCTGGATAGGAAAAATAAAGCCTAAAAGGTGCCTTTATCATCGACTTTAAATTTGGATTACTGCCAACTATATATTTGATAGGTGGTTAATATCTAAAATACAAGAACTCATACAACTCAACAGTATAAAATGAATAATCCAATTTAAAAACAGGCGAAGGATCTGAACAGATATTTTTCCAAAGAACATTTTCAAATGGCCAACAGGTCCAGGACAAGACGCTCAATATAAGTAATCATAAGGAAAATGCAAATAAAAACCACAACGAGATATCATGGCATATCCATTAGAATGACCATCAAAAAAAAAAAAAAGAGACAAAGCATAAAAAATGCCTGCAAGGATGTGGAGAAAAGTGAATCTCTGAGTATTGTTAGTGGGAATGTAAATTGATACAGCCACTACGGAAAACAGGTTTCTTTAATTTTCTGAGGTTTCCCAGAAAAATAAAAATATCATGTGAACCAGCAATTCTACTTCTGGGTACATATCTGAAGGTAATAAAAATCACCATGTTGAAGAGATACTTGCACTCCCATGTTCCATGAAGAATTATTTACAATAAGCAAGGCATGGGAACAACCTAAATATGCATCAAATAGATGACTGGAAAAAGAAGATGTGGTGTATATACACAACAAATACTATTCAGACATAAGACAGAAAGAAATCCTGCCATTTGTGACAACATGAATGGACTTTGAGGGCATCGTGCTAAGTAAAATAAGCCAGGTGAAGAAAAACAGGGAGGTTCCATGGTGGCTCAGCAGGTTGAGGTTCCACCATGGTATCTATGGGGACATAGATTCAATCCCTGGCCTCACCCAGTAGGTTAAGAACCTGGCAAACTTCAGTGTAGATCACAGATACAGCTTGGATTTGACATTGCTCTGGCTGTGGTGTAGGATGGCAGTTGCAGCTCTGATTCAACCCATAGCTTGGGAACTTCCATGTGCTGCAGGTGTGGCTGTAAAAAGAAAAAAAAAAAGAAAAGAAAAAAAAAGACAAGGAAACTGTGGAGCACTTTGGAGAGGGCTGGCTTACCAACACTTCTCAATTAAACATAGAGTTTATGTGGAAGAATAGGAAAAATTGCACTGGAGTGAAGAAGTCTAAATAAGTCATTCTCATCATTATTTAAAATAGAGTTAGTGCTTGAGGAGTAGGGTACGCTGAGAAAGGTAAGACCCAAAGGACGAGTATTCTAAATTAATGAACTTTCTTGTTTTACATTATTGCTAACATGATTGCAATCAGGGCATTAACAACAACAGGTCTGTTCATTTGTTCTTATTTTCTTATATTCACATGGCGATATATTTTCAGTGGGCTCCTAGAAATCTGATGCAATTAAGATTCATATATATGAATACATTGAAGCAAATATCCCCCCCACACTCACACATACACATATACAGGGGTGGGCATATTTGCTTCAGTGTATTAATTTATTGCCTGTTCGAATAAAACAAATGTGTCATATTTAATTATGTAACAGCAAAGGAAACACTGAGTGTCAGCCTTGTAATGAATGGGTTTTATTTTTTTTAGGGTCTAGTATTGCACATTCTTCACTACTTTAATAAAATCTATTAATGAGTTCAGTAGAAAAGGAAGATATCTTGAACACCATGATGTTGGTAATTTTGGCTTCTGCCTCAAATCTTTCAAAGGAATAACAATTTGTTTATGCCCATATCTAGAAGTACAAAAGAAACTGCTTAATGTCTTTAATTTTTTAATGTTGTGCTTTGTATGTTTAATTCAACAAATAAATTATTTGTCATGTTTAAGTTGTTTAGCATAGCATTCCAACTGAATGTATTTCTTAGAATTTTCCCCACTGAAGAGAATATTAATTAGTAAAACTAGAGTGCCATTGGAAGAAGCCTTGTGTTCTTCCTTGCTTCAATGTCACAATATAATCCAAACACTATTTTCTTTTTTTATCTTTTTTTTTTTTCTTTTTAGGGTCACAGCCCATGGCATATGGAAGTTCCCAGGATAGGGGTCGAATCAGATGGATCTACAGCTTCCAGCCTACACCAGAGCCACAGCAATGCCAGATCTAGCCTCATCTACAATGTACACCACAGCTCACTCAGAGCAATGCTGGATCCTTAACCCACTGAGCGAGGCCAGGGATCAAACCCACATCCTCATGGATCCCAGCCAGATTTGTTAGCCACAACAGGAACTCCCAAACACTGTTTTCTCTATAGAGCGCTGACTTGTGAAAATTGAATATTTGCATTATTGCTCATTACTAGGATGCTGGCTGGTGTGTAAAAGAGATGGCCTAAATCTTTACTCTGCCAAAATAGAAGCTCTTATCTGAGCAGCATAGAACATGACAAGTAAGATATTTTATGAAGGTTTCAATTCAATGTCTACACATATTAGTGTATGAACTAGAAGAATGATTTACTTTGTGGAATAAATTTGCTCACCTGAAGATTCGGGTCCATAAATTTATTAATTATGTTTACATATTGCCATTGAAATGTAAATGGTCTGTTATACTGAAAGAGAAACCAGCACCTTCTTCTCCCAAAATAAAAATAAATTACTTAATTCATTAAAAACCAAAATGTAATACAAAGTAAATGAAATAGTAAAAATGGAAGAAAACTGAATTTGAAAGTTTATATAATGATGTGATTAAAAGTTACTATCATTTCTTACATAATTTTTTCTCCTCTGTAGATACATTTTTATTTTATAATCTAAGAAACTTGGTATCCTGAAAATATTTTTTTATATTCTTTAACATATCTGGTAATTCAGAAAACACTACCATGTTTGCAAACACCCTCTGACATGGAAGAGAGGTGGAAAATTCTATACAATTCAAGAACAAAATACAGTGAATGGATTTTCTAGATAGTTCATAGATTAGTTTTCTTTTTCTTTTTCTTTTTTTGGCTGCCCCATAGCATATGGAGTTCCTGAACCAAGAATCAAATCGGAGCCATAGTTGTTTACCTATGCTGCAACTGTGGCAATGTCAGATCCTTAACCCACTGTGCCAGGCCAGGGATTGAACCTGCAACCCAGTGCTCTGGAGGCAGAGAATAGCTTTCATTTTTCATAGGAACACTTTCATTAACTGCATGGACTTCAATTCTATCTATATCATACAGATGGAGCCTAAAGACATACTACATGTAAGGCTGACATTACTACTGTATAACAAAGAACTAGACAAATATATGCATTCTTTGAAGCTATTAAGTTACTACTCAGTATACTGATAAGTGAGGCCTTATATTGAGTGCCCTCAGCTTTCTGTCCTCCTGTTCTCCTAAATATTTAACAACTGGCATCAGCGCAAACTCTTGCCAGACTGACTGTGATATAGCACCCATAACAGTATTTAGGAATACATTGAGTTTTATGTTTTTAAACTTTGAAAATGCATTATGCAATATTGCTACTTCAAGATAGAAAAAGGTTTGAGTTATTACTGGTCACACTTTGTTTTAGGTTGAAATTAAAGTTAATTTTATTTTAAAACTACCTTAATGCCCCTAAATCTTGATGCTTGTGGTATAGATGTAAAGTCAAATAAGTTCATCATTTCACAGGCAAATTTAAGCAAAACTGAATCTTTTAATTGTACTCAATCTGACCACTGCTAAGGTAATCAGGTTTTCTCATCAAGGATATATATATATCATGTTCACTTTTTGAGTAAGAAGAGGAAAAAGAAGACATGGGACAAAGAAGGACACAGGGAAGAAGTGAAGGAGGGCAGTGGGGAAGAGGAGGAGAAAGAACAGAGACAAGGAATCCAAATGACTTAAGACATCACTTAGCTTTCAACGCATTTAAAACTAAATCTACACAACATGGCATTAAGTCAACATTGAGAATTAGTTGATTATTTTAGTATAGAGGGTTATTCTGGATTCAAGTCTCAATGAGCTCTTTTAGCATCTGAGATTTTCTAGCTTGTGTTTTGCTTTTAATTTACTGAATGTTTACTCTACCTTGTATACAGTTTCTGCTTTAGTCATAGTTTATGCATGTGCATGCAATGAAAGTGGAAAACTAATCAATTATTAAGCTAACTTATCTTTTATGTTACTTTCCACAGCTCAATTTGGCTATATTATTTTAAATGAATTTCATAGACTTTTTCCTGCCACTTCACTTGTCATAAGTAAATGTGAAATTATATGTCACTAGAGAGATGTGATATCAATTTTTGTAGAAATTAGTAACATTCATATATATTGTATGCAGAAGGAAAGATTATATGTACATATAGGTGCATAACTATATTAATAACCTGGATTTTTTATTATGATTTACATGGAAATCAGATCATTCTGGCATTTGTGATAATGGTCAAAAAACTGAAATGCCAATTCAGTAAGATTATTTCACATATATAAACACAGTTTGAGTCTTATGCAGCTTTTCATTCTACAAAATGATAAAGACAGCCTACCTGATGTGAAGACTTAATCTGGAATTTAAGCTGATCACTTTGCAAAATAATTTGAAAGATAATATATCCTTGATAAATTACCAAGATTTATTTTCTCCCCTATGGTGAAAATTCCACGGCATCTCACATCCTCGAGATTTTCCGGAGAAAGCTTCCACTCAAATAGACTAATCAGATGTAAAATTCTTATGTTACCTTATTTTGAGCTCTTAAAGTATTATATCTGAACTCTGTTTTTGTCAACAGTAGCAAAATATGTGGCTCATTAAGTTATCCAGACAGAAGCGAAACTGAAAATGTAACAAATTGAACAACAAAAAGGATATTAATTATCTACAATTTTTTTAAGTTTCTATTAGTAGTTCTTTCTATCATAACTTCTGGTTTGAACATTGCCAAATCACTGACTTTCATCAAAAGCAATTACAAGCATTCATTCCACCATGACACCACAGAACCTAGGGAATATGACAAAGTTTTCGTTCAGCTCATTCATGCTGTGCAATAATTCGCTCTTTACATTACAATTGCAAAGGATATTGGAAAATTTGTGGCTATTCTGACTCAAAACCTGACCATAAACCTGATTTTATAGAGGAAAATTTAAACCCCTGTACAAACATTCTTAAGAATAGTTTGACATTTCTGAAAATCTAAAATGCTTGTAAATTTAGAACATTTTACAAATATGTGAAAAGTTCTATCAAAATATATAAAATGTCAATTGTTATTATAATCGTGGAGTATACACCATATGTTACTTTCTCAGATGTCTTCTGATAAAGTAAGGAAGTAAGATGTTTTAGGATCCAAGAACTGGATTATTCTACAGTATAGTGCAGAATACATAAAACCTGAAGAATTGAAAAAGAATTAATATATGCTACTTTATTATCATACAGGTCTTTAGCTGAGTATTTCTATTATGTCACAGATTATACATATCTCAAAGAGAAATGGAATTTCTGCTTACCGACTGCAGCTCATATGTGTATACTACCTAGTTTTCTGCTTTACTCAAAACAGTTATCAATGCATACTTATGTCTAAATATTATACCCACATTATTCTGCAAATCAAATAATTAAGCTCACCTCCTTGCTGACCAAGAAGGCAATTAGAATTCCCCTCAGTTTGATTAAACTTTAGACAGGCTTCTGACCTCTCTTTTCTTAGTGCATTTACTTTAGAAAACTGTCCATTAAAAGTTTTTTCTCTGTCTCTTTTAGAAGCGATTCTTCAACCATCCAAAAATATCTTTATTAAGGAAATGGGAGCTATCCCTTTGAAATTTAATCATCAAAGGAGACACTACCCCTATCTCAGATTCGTTGTGGGAGGGTAAAAACCTAACTTCACCAAATTACAATTAGCAAACATAGATAGTCTAATCACATTGATCATCCTTCTTCCAGTGTCCTCTAGTATTTTTCCATTGGCTCACTCCAGCATTTAAAAATCATCTTAACGAGCACATGAAAAAATGCTCAAAATCCCTGATTATAAGAGAAATGCAAATCAAAACTACCATGAGATACCACCTCACACCAGTCAGAATGGCCATCATTAAGAAGTCCACAAAGAACAAGTGCTGGAGGGATTGTGGAGAAAAGGGAACCCTCCTGTACTGTTAGTGGGAATGTAAGCTGGTACAGCCACTATGGAGAACAGTTTGGAGATACCTTAGAAATCTATACATAGAACTACCATATGACCTTGTAATCCCACTCTTGGGCATATATCCAGACAAAAGTTTTCTTAAAAAAGACACATGCACCCACATGTTCATTGCAGCTCTATTCACAATAGCCAAGACATGAAAACAACCCAAATGTCCATTGACAGATGATTGGATTCAGAAGATATACACAATGGAATACTACTCAGCCATAAAAAAGAATGACATAATGCCATTTGCAGCAAGATGGATGGAACTAGAGACTCTCATACTGAGTGAAATGTCAGAAAGACAAAGACAAATACCATATGATATCACATAACTATAATCTAATATATAGCACAAATGAATATTTCCACAGAAAAGAAAATCATGGACTTGGAGAATAGACTTGTGGCTGCCCAGGGGAAGAGGAAGGGAGTGGGAGGGATCAGGAGTGTGGGGTTATTGGATGCAAACCATTGCTCTTGGAATGGATTTACAATGAGATCCTGCTGTGTGGCATTGAGAACTATGTCTAGGTACTTATATTGCAACAGAACAAAGGGAGGAAAAAAAATGTATACATGTAAGTGTAACTTGGTCACTATACTGTACAGAAAAAAAAAAAGACTCAATCCTAAGAAATAAAAAGTAAATAAAATAAGAAATAAAAATCATCCTGCCTTTTGCTTCAGGGAACTTGAGTTTATTCTCTCTCCCCTATTGGAAAAGTTTTGACTTCTATTGAAATAGTCTTGAATACGGTGCTTCTTGTCACTTTTAACAAGTGTTGAGTACAATTCTTCTCTTACAGTCCCCTGGTTTAATTCTTATAGTCATGTATATTATGAAAGAGTTATTTTATGCCATTAGGTTGTAAGGATATTTTATTACACAGCAACAGTTGCTAGAAAACTATTTTGCAAAAATTACCAATGTAACCTATAGTTAAGTAAAATATAAATTTAAAATATGGGAAACAATACTGTTTTTTTGGGAGGCACATAAGTAGAAGAAAAGGTAATATTTGAAACTGTAAATGAGCTTTTATCACATTATAGCATATTTTTTTCCAAATTAACCTTAACCACACAAACCTAGAACCAGCACTGATCCTTTATCACAACTATTAATACGAGCTGATCTTTAGTCAATACTATTAGCTCCCTTGTTACTGTAACTGCTATCTCACTTTCTCAATCAAAATTTCAAACCTTCTCCACTCTTTTCAAGTGATCCTTTTTCAATTCTCTTCTACTTCTCAGAGTAGAAAGAAGACATAAAACCACAATAGTGCACATTCAACTATTATTCCATTTCTCTGGTTGCAGTGAAAGAGATTTCATTCCTCCTGTTTTAGGTCAGTTCCTTTACCTATACTCTAAATTTCAACTTCCAACTCCTCCAACCTTCTCACTGGGAACTTAAACTTTATGGGAGAGAGAAACAATAAACAGATGCCAATACATCTACGGACACCATAACACTAAATGTAATGTGTTGTCTTCACTCTTACATTGCTTAAATTCTCAGCAGCGTTTGAAAATGTATATCTGAAAATGTCTCATGAGTTCCCCCCACCACTCTTCTCGGCTTTTACATGTTTGGCAACTTTTACTCACTCTAGACGTTCATTTTCGCACTGTGTTTACTCGATCCACGCTCATGACCTCAATTACCAATTATATACTTATATTTCCTAAAACTATATCTTCAGTAAAGACCTCTATTCAAAACTCCAGAAATCTGTAATGAATTATCTATTGACTATATATACACACACATTGATGTCTTACAGGCGAGTGGGTAAAGAGAAGTTTCTAGCAGAGAGATGATTAGAAAACAGAGAGAGAAGGAAAAGTATTAAAAAGGATATATATGACCTGTGAGATAGAAGTTCCTTAAATGAGAATAAGCTGCAGTGCCAAATCAATATAAGGAGTAAGCATATACTATATAATATATCTCCTCAAAGGACAAACTGAGAATGACAGAAAAGAAGGATGGAGATCAATTTCTTAAAAATATTACTCAGGTAAGTTGGATCCAGGACATTTGTGGTGCTAGGATGATGGAATAACGTGGAGTAGGAAAACCAATAAGACATAGTTTATTTTATGAAATACATATTATATTGCACTTAATATAAATATATATTATATTGTACTTAAATATATATTACAATGGCAGATTCTATACTAAACTTTGGAGTACATTAACTCTAACACAGTGCTACTAAGTAGTAACTCATATTATCCTCATCTTATATTAAAGTATTTGTGAAGACGTTGCAGATGAAAAAAAAATCAATATTCAATCTAGGAAAGAAATGGAAAATTTTGAGCCAAATTGAGGATTATAACCTAGGAGACAATCTTTCAGAAAGCTTTGAGGACTGTTCCACTCTCCGGAGGTCAACTCACTGTTACTTAAGTTTGTGAAGCAAAGGGTTGTCCATCAGGTAACATATTGACAGTTTACATAGTTCAGCAGAGCAAGGAGTGGGTTATTCTGATCCCTTACAGGATTGAGACAGGAATGTTATCTCTTAAAGAGTTACCTTGTTGGCCCCAGGAGGAAACTGTTTTTCAGTTTTGCTTTGGTTTTGCTTTTTTAAGTAGCATTTCTTTATCTTCTAAGGGATCTAGTTAATGTGTAATGCAGATGCACAAAGCACACTAAAGGGGATGGGGGAGTGGCTCAAAAAGCAGAGAAAAACTTATGTTAAATTTTTTCCTTGTCATACCTTAAAAATAGTTTTGTTTCATCAAGGTGCTATACTGTGACCAAATTCATGAAGGTAATAAGAATTAAGGCTGGAATTTAAACCCAGGCATTCTGACTCCAGATCAGATGCTTTATTTTATCTTTCTCAGTTTTAACATTTTGGGCACAGTCTATATGCATGTTGCTTCTCTACTTACTTCAGCATAAAGAAATGAGGGAGTATGACTGACATCACATTAAAAACTATGAGCAAAGAAAATGACAGGATGGTAGAGAGAAGGGAAAAAAAGAGGAGAAAAACAAGAGAACAATCCAATTTCTTATTTGGGAGGCCACAAAAATATAACTCCCCATTAGTTTTCCCTGAGGTGATTTTTTTACTTCTCTAGAAACAATACGTTATGGTATCAGAACTAGCAAATGCTTAAGCTTCAGGTCAACTTGTGTTAGAATACTGCCTTTGAAGAAGACAAGCTGAACCAACTAAGCCACGTTCCTTAGATGCCACAGTACTCAGGATGAATCAGAAACTTTGTAGAAATCACCCAGCATATGGTCAAGCAACAAGAATTAAGTAAGAAGTATGATTTTTTTCCTCTACCATGCAAACTGTTTTCCACCCAAATGTATTACTGAACCTTCCTTTAATATTTGCCATTGACTGAAGCTGCAACACTGAATGTATCGTCATGTCTTAGCTTCAGCTCTGCCTATGGTGAAAAGCATCATCCAGTACAGGACAAAGAAGTCTCAGCGAATTGTTTGCCTCATTTCAAAAAAGTGGGCATATTAACAAATATAAATATACTGAGTGTGAATTACTTCTAAAAGAAACATTGAATAAATGTTTTGCAGTGACTCAGTTTCTTTCATTAGGTGGCAAAAAAGAGAGTTGATTCATTCAGGCCAGTATTGTACTACTCAGTAAATTATTCCATAATTGTGTTAAGTGGTATCCAAATCTGCTATCTCTCAAAGGAAAGGTAAATTTTCTTCTTTTTAAGTCTGGAATGTTTAGCTAACTTCAGATCTTGATTTACTTAAATCTGACTGAGTTGAAAGCTAGGGTTTCTTGCCGTATTATTCTGTATCCAATGCTGTTTTCTTTTTTAAAAAAATTTAAATGCAAGGAACACTGAAGCTAAAAAGATAGGAAGACAGAGAAAAACAACAGTTCTATGATAAATGAAGTTGGTTATTACTAATATGATAAAAGTTAGGAAATCCTAAAGAGTTCTCTACAGGTGCTAATTTTACTACTTGAATGAAATTAATAAGACTCTCTATAAAACAGCAGGAGATCCTTAGATTACACGAGTAATCAGCAAGAAAATTTATTGTGGTTTCATGAAGCATAAAATGTTTGTGTAATATATGCAAAAGTGGTACTTTATTCTCTGCAGTGAACAATTCTCAGTCCTTAGAATAGAAAAATATTTAATAGTTTGATACCTCTTGAGGCATAGTTTTCAAAAGTTGTTCATATGTGATTAATTTGACTCAATACAAAATAACAATGTAGCAATGCTGAATCATGGAACACTATTGGAGGATCTTTTACATTAATGTCATGAGATATATAAGGGAAAAATGTAAAAGGACATCAGGATTTTCTCTTTGAGGTACAGGCCAAATTCTCGAACAATCCAGAGTAAAGAGCTATAACTCAGAAAACATGTGTTTAATAAATAATGGGAAAAAATGAATAATCATAAACTAAACAGAAAGAATTGATCTGAAACCTGGAAAGGAACTCTTAATGAAGCTAACTTGTACCTAAAATATAATATTTTCAAGGAGGATTAACATAGACAATAACTTGACTTTAGAATATATATTTTATTTTATATTATATAATGATTTTTATTTTTTTCCATTATTGCTGGTTTACAGTGTTCTGTCAATTTTCTACTGTACAGCATGGTGATCCATTTACACATACCTGTATACATTCTTTTTTCTCACATTATCATGGTCTATCTTAAGTGAGTAGACATAGTTCCCAGGGCTACACAGCAGGATTTCATTGCTTATCCACTCCAAAGGCAATAGTCTGCATCTGTTAACCCCAAGTTCCCAATCCACCCCACCATATTTTGGACTTAACTGAATTTAATCAAATCCTATGTTATATACTGCCTCATATTGCTGGAGGAAATAATATGTATTTTGAATTAGGGTCTTTTTCCCCTATATTTTTCCAATGTATTTGGTCCAATGCATTTGGTATAGATAAAATTCCTTGGATTTTATATGTTTAGGCTTGGGCACAGGTATCTTCAGAGAAAAGTCTATGCAAGGGTTGGCAGAGTCACGTGGCTATTCAATGCTTAGTATATACTGTGCCATGATTTTTGTTACTAGGTCCTCTCCCTTATGAAGCAACCAAGAACCTTCGGAAAGGAAAATATTTCCATGAAAATGGTATACAAGTGAGTCCCAGCCTTGGGAAACCCACCTGGGACTCCTTATACTTTCAGGATAATTCTTAAGCATATAAAAAGTAGAAACTATGGATGGCCAAGAAAAAGCATGATCATGGCAAACTTTAAAGACATTTTTAATGAAAACATATATTCTAAATATATGCCAGAAAGAATACATACTGTCTGTAGATAACTATTAGGATTATACTACATATTGGGCACTTTTCTTAGGTATTTTCATGCTAACTTATATAATTTAATAATAATAACTTCATGAAGTAGGTACGGTCATTAACCCTATTTTACATATGAGGAAACTAAAACACAAGAGATTAACTAACCCAAGATATTATTTGGTAGAGTTAGGATTTAAACCCTTGGGGTACTGGCTTTAAATCTACAACAGACATTTGTTTCTACAGATGCAGAATCCACAGATTTAACCAACCATGAAACAAAAATATTCAGAAAAATTTTTCTCTGAACATTCCAAAAAGTAAGACATGAATTTGGCATGCTGGCAGCTATTTACAAAGAATTTATATTGTATTAGGTGCTATAAGTATTCTAGAGATGCTTTAAAGTATACAAGAGGATTGCATAGGGTATATGCAAATACTATGCCATTTTATATAAGGGACTTGAGCATTTTTGAAATTTGATATCCAAAGTGGCATCAGGTCCTGCCTGGAACTAAAACCTGGTGGATATCAAGGGAGGACTGTACTGCATTTCATACATTGTAACAAAAGATATAGTTGCTGATTTTATTTGAAAACATGTCTTTTTAACCAGTTGTGTTTCAACATCTATTTGTGACTGATTTCATAAATTCTCAGATTCCTCTCTCCCTCCTTACTACACAATGTTTTATTCTGTTGTTTCACATTTCTCCAAATGTGCCACTAAGATGCTTCCTAAGTGCACATTTTTACACAGAGGGTTTGCTGATCTAAGTTGTTAAATGACTCTAAAACTGGATATTTTCAAGTAAATCAGGAAGAGAATATTTCTGAATAAGAGAACATAAGTATGAGTCATATGAGAACAAATCATGACAATCAAATGTATATTTATTCTGGACTCAACTTCAGAATGCTTCTAACGAAAAAAGATAAAATAAAATGGAAAGTTGCCCTAATAACCTATCAATTGTTTATGTTAAAATGTTTGTCTGAATTAACCTTAGATCTTTCTAATGTGCATAGTAATGCAGCTAAGTAATTAATAAGAGTTCACTACTAGATATTCACAACAAAGTACAAAATGATCATGAAAATTTTAATATGCAACTTTTTGGTATAAAGTTGATTTGTTATTATTCATAAACATAGGCTTTGAACTTATGAATATTTGTGCTTTGGGAACATTTAACATTCATTGATTTGAGACATTAAATGCAATTTTCTGCATTTGTTATTTTAATTAAATGAAAGTATTAAAAAGACAGCTGAGAACTTGAAGGTTGGATTGAATTAGACGTAAGTTGAAAAATGATTCAAAAAATGCAAGTTATAATACAATCCTCTATTTTCTCTAAAGTAAAAATTTCCATATTAGAATCACAGCTGCCAGATTTTTTTTTTTTCCTGTTCTCGGTCACCTCCATGGTATATGGAAGTTTCTGGGCCAGGTATCTAATCTGAGCCAAGGTGCGACCTACTGCACAGCTGTTTCAGTGCAGGATCCTTAACCCACTGAGCCAGGCCTGGGCTAGAACCAGCACCTCCACAGAGACAAGCCAGATCCTTAACCCATTGTGCCATAGCAGGAACTCCCAGATCTTTTTTATATTGATGAATACAAGTGAATATTTTTCTATGATCAGAATTTTTATCTTGTGACTTAAATTTAATCAAGATCAGTCTTAAGTTTATAACTACACATAATATTAATATTGAAATATACACCATTCATTATTTGTCCAAGTGCACTGTAAGAACTATGTTTACCTATTTTCTATTTTTATTTATTTTTTATGATTTTTAAAAAATTTATTTTATTATTTAAGCATAGATAATTTTTATATGTGTTAGTTTCAGATGTACAACAGAGTGATTCAATTTACATATAAATTATATTATTTTTCAGGTTCTTTTCCATTATAGGTTATTACAAAATATTGATTATAATTCTACAACACATACAGTAAGGTTCTTGTTGGTTATCAGCTATATATATATGTTAGTATGTATATGTTAATTCCAGACTCTTAATTACCCTTCCCTCTGGTAACCATAATTTTGTTTTCTGTAAGTGTGGCTCTATTTCTGTGACCTAGGGATTTTCATACTAAGAGAAGTAAGACAGACATAGAAAGACAAGTATCATATATTACTAATATGTTAAATAAAAATGATGCTATTTTCTATTTTTAAATTCAAGTTCTTAGCATTTGGAAAATAATTTGCTACTCAGGCTTGACCTTAAAAGTCAATTAAATCTACTCTTCAACTCTGCAATCGAGACCCACAATTTTATCAGTTCACCTATGAATGAACTTATTCTCATATTAACTCTTGAAACATTCATTTATTAAAAATGGGCTATATTTCCAGCATGGAAATACTCATGATTTTTGCTCATAGTACTCCCTTCTGTTGTGTAATTCTACTCAAGAGATATACTTCTGAGTCAGGAAGAAATTTACAATAAAATTAAACTAGATTTACATATTACTAGAAATAATATATAAATTGTATAACTTAACTAGCTAATTAAATTAAATTTTTTTTCCTATCTTTTTCTAAGTAATTACTGTGCATCTACCAGGTTCTAGGCATTAGCCCTGGTGCTGAAATGAAGTGAAATTGTAAATCCCTGCTCTTACAGTATTTACATTCTTATAGAAAAACCAGAGTATATATAAATGCACTATAAGCTAAGTAAAAGCACACTAGATATTTTAGACTGAATATTAAAGGAAGGTTTCTCTGAAGAGATGACCATTGATTGGAGAAGTAAACTTGGGAGGGGGCAATGTTATGTAAATATTATTAGGAAGAGGGTTGCTGGTAGGAGAATTAGCAATAACAAGTGCTTTGAAGAGCAAATGAGGACTAGGAGGAGGGAGAGCAGAGCTAACTGAAAGGAGCCATACCCTATCGGCCCAGGAGGCTCTGTTAGATTCTTGAATTTGATATTGAAGAATCAGAATTCATTTCAGAGTTGTAAAGAGAGGTGTGATATGCTCTGGTTTAAATGTATAAAATATCACCCTGACTGCGCTGACAAATCATTGGATGGGAGCAGCGTGGAAGAGGGAGCCCCAGAGGGGAGGTTATTATTAAAGTTTGGGCCAGAGACCATAGCAGCATGAACTAGAGGGACAGTGGGGAGGTGACAAAAGGTAACTAGGTTGATAGGTTAACCCAAGAAGACATCCTGATGTATATAGAATGTAGCGTGTGATAAAAGGATGAATCAATAATAAATCTTATGACTTTGGCCTGATCAATCAGGTGACATGTGTAAAGAGTGAGAGAGAAGCAGATTAAGAGGAAAATCAAATGTTCTGCTTTATCTTATTATCTGATAATTTTACTAAAAATCCAGATGGGAAGTAGGTAGTTGGATGCATGCGTTCATCAGAATCCTAGGGTTGAGACAGAAAATATGAGTGTCATCAGTAAAGAGAAAATACCTTAAGATATGAGATTTCATAAAATTACCAAAGGCACAAATCAAGCAAGGGAGAAGATATTAAAAGTATGCTGCTAAAATCAGAAAAATAATGAGGAGTTCCCGTCATGGCGCAGTGGAAACAAATCCAACTAGGAACCATGAGGTTGCGGGTTTGATTCCTGGCCTTGCTCAGTGGGTTAAGGATCTGGCATTGCCATAGGCTGTCATGTAGGATGCAGACGTGGCTCAGATCCCACGTTTCTGTGGCTCTGGTGTAGGCTGGAAGCTATAGCTTGGATTAGACACCTAGCCTGGGAACCTCCATATGCTGTGGCCCTAAAAAGCAAAAAAAAAAAAAAAAAAAAAAAAAAAAAAAAAAAAAAAAAAAAAGCAAAAGAATAAAAGAAAGAAAAAGAAAGAAAAAAAGAAAAATAATGAATGTTGCACATCCAGAGAGTGGATAGGCTTGAGTGGACAGTGAAGATAAATGTGAAAATATAAGATACCTTAAACAAAAATACAAAATATGAGAGCAACTGCATATTTGAAAGGCAAAGGTAGTATCTGGGGGTGAACTAATAGTTTGTGTACATTTTTTTAAAATTCTTGATTTCAGTGAACAGTAAACATGTGTTATTCCAAAAGCAACTGAGAATATAAAACTATAGATCAAGCATTCTGAGAATATTTATAGATTGGGAATTCATCATCATAGCACGGGTTATATTCTAGAACTTGAATAAACTACCAGAGGTAAAAAGTAGAATCTGTCTTTTTATATGTATATTTTAGATTCCTATTATGGTGTTGTTGTTATGAGGGTTGAGGGGCATTCTTACAGAGACAACAGGGCCTTAAGTGTTAAAATAACTGAGAAAAATAGAAAACAAATTTATGGTTATCAGAGAGGAAAAGGGGTGGGGGGATAAATTAGGAATTAATGATTAGCAGATAAAAACACTATATATCAAATATATAAATAACAAGGTCCTATTGTATAGCACAGAGAATGATGTTCAATATACTGTGATAAACCATAATGGAAAAGAAAAAATAAAATATCTGAGGCTATAGTCCCCACAGTATTATTTAGCATTTATAACTCTCAAGTTCGGACAAGGAGTAGCCAAAAAGACAAGAAGTAATACCCAAAGAGTGTAATATTACATTGTGATGCCCTTACCAGCATTTTATATGTCTATATTAGATTTAGTAAAAGGCTAGAATAAAAAAGTCAAAATAAAAACCAAAACACAACCTTTAAAGAAAAAAACACATCTGTGTTGTTGCAAATGACAAAATTTCATTATTTTTATGCCTAAAATTCCATTGTGTGTGTATGTGTGTGTATCTTACAACTTCTTTACCCATTTTTCCATTGATGGTCACTGAGGGTGCTTCCAAATCTTGGCTACTGAAAATAATGCTATAGTGAACACTGGACTCAGCATATCTTTTGAAATTAGTATTTTCATTTTCTTTGAATGAATACACAGAATAGAATTGACAGACTGTATGATGCTTCTTTTTTTAATTTTTGGAAGAATCTCCATACTGTTTTCCACAGTGGCTGTACCAGTTTACATTTGCATGAACATAGCATGAGGTGTTGATTTTCTTCGCATCTTCACCAACACTTATTTATTGTCTTTTTAAAATTATTACAGTTGATTTACATTGTTCTGTCAATTTATGCTGTACAGTAAAGTGACCCAATCATATACCTATACACACTCTCCCTTTCTCTTATTCTTTCATCATGTTCTGTCACAAGTGATTGGACATAGTTCTCTGTGCTGTACAGCAGGACCTCATTGTCTATCCATTGTAAATGTAATAGTTTTTATCTATTAACCCCCAAATCCCAATCCATCCTACTCCCTCCCCCTTGGCAACCACAAGTCTGCTGTTCATGTTCTATTCTGTAAATAGGTTCATCTGTGCCATATTTTAGATTCCACATAAAAGTGATACCATATGGTATATGTTTTTCTCTTTCAGATTTACTTCGCTTAATATGAGGCTCTCTAGCTCCATCCACATTGCTGCAAATGGCATTATCTTGTTCTTTTTATGGCTGAGTAGTATTCCATTGTGTATATGTACCAATCTCCTTAATCCATTCATTTGCTGATGGACATTTAGGTTGTTTCCATGTCTTGGCTATAGTTATGCAAAGAACATAGGGATGCATGAAAGGTTTGTCTGGATAGATATCCAGGAGTGAAACTGATGGATCATATGTTAATTCTATATTTAGTTTTCTTAAGTACCTCCATACTGTTTTCCATAGTGGTTGTGCCAATTTACATTCTCAACAAGAATGGAGGATGGTTCCCTTTTCTCCACACCCTCTCCAGCAAATTGTTATTTGTAGACTGATTAATGATGGGCATTCTGATTGGTATGAGGTGGTACCTCACCATAGTTTTGATTTGCATTTTTTAATTTGTGATGTTGAACATTTTTTCATGTGCCTGTTGAAGACATATGTTGGCCATCCACATGTCTTTTTTGGAGAAATGTCTGTTTGGGTCTTCTGCCCATTTTTCAATTGAGTTGTTTGGCTTTTGCTGTTGAGTTATACAAGTTATTTGTATATTTTGGATATTAAGCCTTTGTCAGTTGCATCATTTGAAACTATTTTCTCCCATTCTATAGGTTGTCTTTTTTATGATTTTTTATGTCTATATATGTTGTTAAGTTTGATTAGGTCTCACTGATTTATTTTTGTTTTTATTTCTATTGCTTTGGGCAATTGACCTTAGAAAATATTTGTATGGTTCACTTCAGAGAATGTTATGCCTATGTTCTCTTCTAGGAGTTTTATGGCGCCTTGTCTTATATTTAAGTCTTTAAGCCATTTTGAGTTTATGTTTGTACATGGTGTGAGGGTATATTCTAGTTTCATTGATTTATATGCAGCTGTCCAGTTTTCCCAGCACCACTTATTGAAGAGACTTTTTCCCATTTTATATTCTTGCCTCCTTTGGTGAAGTTTAATTGACTGTACGTGTTGGGTTTTATTTCTGGGCTATTCTGTTCCCTTGGTCCATATGTCTGATTTTGTACCTGTACCACACTGTCTTGATTACTGTAGCTTTATAATATTGTCTGAAGTCTGGGAGAGTTATATCTTTTGCTTATTTTTTTTTCATCAGGATTACTTTGGCAATTCTGGCTCTTTGGTGGGTCCATACAAATTTTTGGATTGTTTATTCTAGTTTTGTGAAAAATCTCATGGGTAATTTGATAAGGATCACATTAAAACTGCAGATTGCTTTGAGTAGTATGGATACTTTAATGATGTCATTTCTTTCACTCCAGGAGCATGGGGTAACTTTCATTTCTTTGAATCTTCTTTAATTTCTTGATTAATGTTTTATAGTTCTCAGTATATAAGTCTTTCATCTCCTTGGTCAGGTTTATTCATAGGTATTCAATTTTGGGGGGTGTGACTTTAAAAGGTATTGTATTTTTATATTCCTTTTCTAATATTTCCTTGTTAGCATACAGAAATGAATATTAATCTTGTATCCTGCTACTTTGCTGAATTTGCTGATCAGTTCTAGTAGTTTTTTTTGTGGCGTCCTTATGGTTTTCTATATATTGCATCATGTCATCTGCATAGAGTGACAATTTTACCTCTTCTTTTCCAATATGGATAACTTTTATCTTCTGTTTGTCTGACTGCTATGGCTAGAACTTCCAATACTCTACTGAATAAAAGTGGTGAGAGTGGTCATCCTTGTCTCATTCCAGATTTTAGCGGGAAGGCTTCCAGCTTTTCTCCATTGAATATTATATTGGCTGTCAGTTTATCAAAAATGGCTTTTATTATGCTAAGTTATGTTCTCTCTATAACCACTTTTGTAAGAGTTTTTATCATGAATGGATATTGGATTTTGTCAAATACTTTTTCTGCATCTATTGAGATGATCATGTGGTTTTTGACTTTTCTTTGTTAACATGGTGTATGATGTTGATGGATTTGCCTATGTTGAACATCATTGTGAACTTGGGATGAAACCCACTTGGTCATGGTATATGATCCTTTTATGTATTGTATTCGGCTGGCTAAAATTTTGTTGCAAATTTTTGCATCTATATTCATTGAAGATATTGGCCTATAATTTTCTTTTTGGTAGAATCTTTCTCTGGTTTTTGTATTGGGTGATGGTGGCTTCACAGAATGTCTTTGGGAGTGTTTCTTATTTTTCAACCTTTTGGAAAAGTTTAAGAAGGATGGATATAAGTTCTGCTTTGTATGTTTGGTAGAATTTACCTGTGAAACTGTCTGGTCCTGGACTTTTGTTTGTTAGGAGATTTTTTTTTTTTAATTATTAATTCATTTTCATTCCTGGTAACTGTTCAGTTCAGATTATGTATTTCTTCCTGATTCAGTCTTGGGAGATTGTACACTTCTAGGCATTTAAATAAGAAGCTTGTTCCATATCAATAAGAGAAATGTTATAAATGTTGACATTTAAGATTCATAATTCACATATATGTCTCTCCTGATAAATTTCTATTTCTCCCTGTTCCTATTGTTCTTATTGTTCCTGTTTTCTCATGTCAGTAGCACTAAGCTCAGTGTATAATTACTCACTGTTTGTTCTATTTTCTAATTACTTCATAAACATTACTCTTAGAGGGCACGGACTATATGTTATCATTAACCACCTCCACAAATACAGCCTATTGATAAAGCTATCATGAAAAATAAAGTTAAAGCAAAACAAAAATAATATTTGTCCACAAAATACAAAATTCAAAAATAATTTCTTCTATTGTACAAAGATATCTAAAATTTAAACAGAGAATATTTTGCAAGCCCAGTTTTATCTTTACACAATTTATATTTAAAAATGCTCATGACATATTGCAAAAAAGCTAACTGAAAACCTATCACTGCAAATTTCTACAAACATAAATACATGTATGGTTGTTTTTTAAAGAAATGTTGTATATTCTTAATGACAATAAAACTACACTTAAACAGTGATAAAATACATATCATTGAGATCAGAATATCAAGAGCCATCTTTTTTTTCTTTTCTTTTTTTTTTTTTGGTCTTGTCTTTTTAGGGCTGCACCCATGACACATGTAGGTTCCCAGGCTAGGGGTCCAATTGGAGCGATAGCCGCCGCCTACACCAGAGCCACAGCAATGTGGGATCCGAGCAATGTCTGTGACTTACAACACAGCTCACAGCAGTGCCGGATCCTTAACCCACTGAGTGAGGCCAGGGATCGAACCCACGTCCTCATGGATGCTAGTCAGGTTCATTAACCACTTAGCTATGATGCGAACTCCTCAACAGCTATCTTAAAACAATATTGCTTTCACAGTTTTAAAAGTTAATGTGCCTATTTGTTGAAAAGTGATCAGTTTTTCAAATATTTATATACAATAACTAAATACATTAAAAAGATGAATTAACTAAATGTTAGAAATTGCAATCCATATTCATATCTACGTGCTCACATACATTTTAACAAAGCTAACCACTTTAATAAATATTATGACATGATATTACCCCATTATAACTATTACTTCTTCCTAATTGTTTTCTATTAATATGCAATGTTGAGTCCTAGAAAAAAGTGTGAGTTATTTTTCTTTCTGATACACGTTACCACCAGATATATCCCATTCCTTACCTTGTAGGAGACCAAATTTGAATTCTTGATTTCTTCTATGTAGATTTAGAATTCTTAATCAATTATGCTTTAATGTTTGCCAAAGATTTTTACTTCATAATAAATGTCTAAAGATGTAGATTTTGTTTTTATTAAGCTATTCATAAATAATTACAAAAGAAGCTTGAACAGCATTTTAAGATATATCTAAAATAGTAAAGTGCATTATTATCCCATATGCAAGTTATTTTCTACAGATAGAAATAGTGTACATTTGGAAATGCCAAAGATCATAGAAAAGAAAGAGGAATTTTAGGTAAAGGTACTTAAGGTTAATATAACATGCACAGGATTTCCAAATTAAAACTTTCACATTAGCATTGCACTTTAAGTGGTTAATCTCCTAATGAGACATATCTAGCAATGAAAAGTAAGTTACAGGACTGACTGCGGTCTTGAGGCCTTCATCTGAAAGGACTACATTTTGGTATTTATAAAACTAGTTCGTTTCATTTGGAAAAGAAAGTGCTACACTGCCACCTTCTGACAGTGATTTTCTCCCTGATGAGAAAAATTTCTTGTCTAAAAGGGGGTATACCTAGTTTCATGCTTTTGACATAATTAATGCTTTGAAGACATAAAATATTGTGACAGTTTATATTTTTCTTAAATGTGTATACTTTAACGCACATACAAAATAATTTAAGTAGCATATATGTAAGCTATACAAAATAACAGCAAATTAAACAATCATAAACCCACCATCCAAATTAAGAATTACACATTATCAGCAACTCTGAAGCTGCCTGTATGCACCTGCCCAATCCTAGAGAAATTTAAAATTTAGCTCTGAAAATATATCCTTTTTTCCCCCACAGATGCCTTTTAGATTAACCATCTGCATGTAATATTTTGTAACCTGTTTACTTAACATTTCTCTAGTTGTCTGTTGCTCCTGATCTATCCCACATACATGTGGTAGAAAATGCCTGTGTGTGTTTTTATAGATTTATATTCACCTTTATCTTTTACTATGCTGGGTAAAAACACTTGAATTTATTTAGCAAAGATTAACTGGATACCTACTATGCATCAGTTTTAATACCAAGCAGAACAGTTCTAAATGGAGAACAAGATGAAATCACTGCTTGCCCACTGAACAGGTTTTGTCAGAGATTCAGGAAAACAACCAGAAAATTAAAATCCAGTTAGATAAGTGTTATAGTTAAACCAATACAAAATTCTCTTTCTCAACCTGGCTGATTTTCAAGAACCTGAGGGTACTGCAGACACTGACTGAGGATTTGGCCAGCACAGACTCTTAATTAAATAATGGATTTGCTCCGGACACTGTCATCAGGTCAGTAATATGATTGAACCCAGGATTTTATATCAAATGTTCTGTGAGGAATTCATTTTTATCACGGTTCACTTAAGTAATAGATAACCTGGAATACACAGTACTATTCTAGTAAAATTGGCAGATGCTATTGGCTATAAGATTCATAAGAGAGAAATAGCTAGAAGGGATATAAATGAAAATTGTATTAGCTTGTTCTCCTAAGAAAAGAATTCTAAAGTTGAGATGATAAAATCTGTTTTAAAAGCCCAGGACAAAATGGTAACTACTCAATTTTTACTGTCATTTTCCTTAGAATTTTAAAATCACAAAAATCAAACTATAAACTCATTTACATAAAAATATTTTCAAAAGTTTTCACATATAAGTATTAATTGACTTATTTTCAGTGTTTGGAATGGTTTAGAAATATTAAACTCTATTTTAAAACATCTGACAACTGGTAATGACAAATCATACTATTAGGTAGGATAGGCTAGGGACTTGGATCCAGGTGATTCAAAACAGGCCATTTAATGATTACCAAAAACAGGCGGCCTGCGAGCAAACACGAAGACACATGCAGATACCAGAGGAATGCTCTTCAGAGCATCTCCCTATAAACTTTTTCCCATGCAAATAATGCATCCTTGCCCAAAACCAATCAGAGGATCCAAATGCACCTGTTGTGAGACATGTTTTTATAATATTTTCTTAGCCTCTTTGCTGAAAACTCCATCTTGTCCTTCCTTACTTTGTCCAGTCTTCCTGCTTGAGAAACAGTCACAGTGATGGTAAATGACTTAAGCTTAAGAACAAAGACCTATAGGCATGGGTTATTCGCGGAGTCAGCTGAATGAGGACACAATACATTAGTCTAGGCACGCCGGACTTGTGCAGATTGGCACGCCATTTGCACAAGCATGATATGTCTCTAAAGAATAAGAGAAAGAAGAACCTCATGGCCCCAAGTGGTTTATGAGTGGTCATTAGCAGAATATTCATTAGCAAAGAGAACCAAGGTGCAAACCTAGGCACACAGGATTGGGGCAAATAGGCATGCCCTTTGCAGAGGCACAGTGAGGATTCTCTGAAATGCTATGCATAGATAGCTAACTCAAATGCTAATGATTCTTAAATGCCTAAAGTTTAGAGTAAAAGTTTAACCATCTACCAGCTAAGTGACTTTTAAAATAATAAAAGAACTTACAAAATAATAATAATAAAAAAACCCTATATCCTCCACCCATAGCCCCTCCTCACTTGACATAATCCTACAGAGCACAATAAAAGCAGTGTGGTTTCTTGAGACAGGGCTCTTGGTCCCTGAGACCTTGAGTCCCCCGGTTCCCACCTTTAGTTAAGATAAATGTCTCTGTGTCTTGTTTTATGTTAACTTTTTTTCCTTAAGTTCCACAGCACCCGTTCTTCAGCCCCATCCTGCTGAGCTAGTCTCCGCACGCACCCCCTTATGCAGGGGTGTTGGGACAGAAAATTAGTGCGCCTGTGGCAAGAGAATAGGGGTCCCCAAACAGGTCAGCCATATAGGAATATAAGACGAAATGCAGTTGCAGCTAGCGCCAGTCCCTACCAGGGCGGCCCACTCTCTCTGAGGGTGTAAATAAAATTTGCTGTACACTACTACCTGACTCTTGATTGTGAATTTCCAGGCAACTGGCAGGAGCGGTTTTTTTTTGGCTCTGGTTGATGGACCAGAAGGGCTCATTAAAAGATCCCAGGTCAGAGCTCTTACAGTGTGGTGTAGGTTCAAGGGGAAATTCCCTTCGACCCAGAACAGCTCTCATCCTGAGCTGACTGCTCCTGCCTGCCTCCATCCCTGCATAGCAAGACCACTGGCCAGAACAAGCTCCCGCCAGATCTCCTGCCTCCATTCTTGCACGAAGAAGCCCGCTGGCTCTATCCCAGTGCCGCTACTGCGCTTCTCAGCCTGCACCTCCAAATCCTTGTGTGTAGGCAAGGACCAAGAGAGAGAAAGAGAGAGAGAGAAAGAGAAAGAGTGAGTGTGTGCAGAACAGACAAACCTGACAACACCCTGTGATGAGAAAAAAAAGTTTTTGCAATGTTAGTAGGAAAATACATAAAATGGATTGTTTGGAAAACAACACAACCAGAAATCTCTTTCACTTTTGTATACTTGGCTATACATCAGAGCCAAAAATTATATAGAGATATTTTCTGGTGTCTCATCATTTCAGGTAGAAAAACGAAAAGTCATTCAATAATTATTTTTATAGCCTTCCATGAAAAAAATCTCATTCTAGTTCATTGGAAGGGAACTGAAAGTATCTCACAGTTTGCTGAAGCCATTTCTTGCCTAGTACTTGAATATGGCCAATTTCACCAGAGCTGCCATGGTTTCCTGGTGGAACCTGGTTAGTTACTAAGGAAAATTTCACCTTTCTTTACATCTAAATGGTTCCTTTATTTAAATACTTCTAAACAACATCACCCTTAACTGTTCTTAATCTTTACTAATCCTGAATTCAAAGCCTATAAATATAAAGTGTTTTTTCTAACAGCAATGTTATCAGATCTGGATCTTGCAAAATATTACCTGCATGAAACCCATCATGTAAACAATAGTTAGATCAGGTCACCCTCATTAGAGGACATTCAATATCATTTTTCATTGTTTAAGTGATGAAATTAAATAGTATTTTATACAAATATATTTGCTTTATTCTGTCTCAATATTTTCTCTTTAGTTTACATGCAAACTTTACATTATGTAGTTTGTCTTTTCTAACTATACCCATTTGTATTATTGCTATTCATTCTCATTCCTTTTAATAGTATAATTCTTTAATTTATAATACTTTGATTCAGTTTCTCCTTCTATGATGTTTTTAGTTCCTCCTCAGAACTTGCCATCTGTTTCATGCCCGAAACCTCAATGGAACTTATGAAAGCATGTCATTTTTTAAAGATAAGACCAGGCACAAGCAAGGCATTTATATTTGAATTATTTAGTGCTTGAAATATTTTCACGGAGGAATTAGCAGGTATTGCTCCTTTCAGACAATTAGTAATCTCTACTGGAAAGACAAGTCTGCACCAAGGTGCATACTGCCAGTTTACTTATTGTTGTGTTTGGACAGAGTAGTGAGAGGGCACCAAACAGTCTATGCACCCAGACATCAAAGAGAAAATAACAGTTTGCTATACTCTGTGTGGCTACATGACTGTTAGTTCCTGTGTTTATGAATATATAATTTAGTACAGAAAACTTAGCTGGAGTAAAATTTTAATAAAATGATTTGGGAAAGAACATCTTTTTCTCATACATGATGTACGCCATTTACAAAGACTGAAATAAAAGCAACTTTGAAGTATTATCAAGTCCCTTATTATCCTTTTATTTAAACAGGATTGGCATTGCACAAGGTTAAATTATGCACCTAACCACATCGTGAATTTTGTTCTACTACAAATTAAATTGCAAGTGCCTCACCTTGCAATATTAGAATTGTTTTTCTTTAATTCCTAAAGGTTTTTCAATCTTCAATAGTTCCTTATTAAAATGCAAATACCCTAGTTAAGGAAAGCCCTTAACTCAAAAGTATTTAACACTTTAGGAAGCAGAAGGGCATGATGACCTCTAACTGGGAGTAAGTAGTCACTGATGTCAGGGATGGAGACGGCAGTGATGGAGAAGGTGGCAGTATGCTGAGGAATGAGAATACCACCTCTCTATAGCTTAATGTTATATTCTTGATGCATTTAATCAGTCTATTTAACCTGTTTTCTTTAATACATGAGAGTAGAGTTTTTCCCTTCATTTTTCACAGTAATTTGGAGGGACCAAAATAAAACCAGTAAGATTGACCCTCTTTCCAGTCTGAGCTACAAGTGGCTCCTCCCCAAACAGACCGATTGTTCCAGTCAGAGTCTGTAGATGAACAGGATCTTGTTCCAAAAAACTTCCTTCCTTGATACACTGATTTGCTAAAAATACAGAATCAGGAAATGCTAAATGCTTCTTCAAGTATTTGTACATGTATAGTTTCTATTTCATAGCATTAAAATTTTGGCCAACATACCAGTAGGAAACTAAATTATTTTAAGCTTATTATCAAAGTCCTGAGAATTTATGAAGCAAAACTATAAAATAGTTGTTGGCAAATATTTCTTAGTCTCATAAAATGGAAGCATCAGGCATCATAGAGGTATTACTCATAATTTAAAACAGAAATTAAGAAATTCATATCTAAAATTCTAATAATCTGTTTATATCTATAAGATATAGTTTGTGAAGATCTCTTTAAATAAATGAATGACTAAGCTAATGAATCCTATATTATGCTGGAGAACTGAAATATATCTGTATCTGTTAAGAGTCTTTGATGTAGAAGTAACAGGAAACCAAACTCAAACTGTCAAACATAAATGTGTATTTGCTGGTTCTCCTATCTTTCAGATGAAGAGGCAGAAGAATTTTCAGATTTCATGTAATGAAGGGATCAACTTATTTTTAAGGAAGCAGAAATCTGCTTATTTCAGCAAGGACTCCATATCACCCCCTCGACCTTGTCAGGTTCCCACTGATCCCAGACATTCCTCTGGGTGGCCAGAGTGGTTCCCAGTTTCCTATCTGCATGCCACACAAAAAATGTTAGCTTCTTGTAGCTCTTTTGGAAAGGGGAGACATCTCCATTTTCTTTCCAGAAGACCTCTCCCCATATCTTAGTCATTCAAATGGATTCAAATGCCCATTGTTGACAATATCATTTTATCCTGGAAAAAATGCCATGTGCTGACTGGCACAGGCATGGGTATGGCTAAGTCGAGCTGATCACTGCAGCAAGTATAAAGGGTGGGGTTATTCTCTCTGGGGGGTGGGGGGTGACAATGAGCTTCTGTTTCAGTCACACAAATAGTACTGCTGATGAGTTTGTGGTGAAAGGAATTTTGGGGAGAAAACCAGATTGTTACATACACCCTATCCCAAATATGGCTTAAGGCTCCTCATTATTTTTGTTAAAATAATTTGCTATTATTGCATGATAAAAAGAAATATGAGGAAGAGTTTATGAGGAGATTATAGTCAGGAATACCTGATTCATATTAACATAATGGTGCATAGGCTAAAATGGGTATTTTGCACATATTACATAACTATGCTGTGTGTGTGTGTGTGTGTGTGTGCGCATGTACATATGGGAAATTCTGAATAATCTAGGCCAGCAAACTGAATATTAACATCAGAAACATCCAGCCTAGTTATTAAATGTAGAAACACCTTGGTTAAAAAAAGTACAGAAACATATAAAATTATAGATATTTTATGATTATTCCTTTATTAGTAATAATTAGTGTATGGTATAAAATATTCATTAAAGCAAATCTTTGTTAATCAGGAAAGTAAAGGTTTAATAAAAACTGACATTTCGTATTTTATCTAAATTATACTAAGCAGATGATTTGCGGTTTTTGGTGAGTTTTTAAACATTTTATTGAAATACAGTTGATTAACAGTGTTGCAATAACTCCTTGCTGTAGGACACAGTGATTTAGTTATACATATACACACATTCATTCTTCTCCAGATTCTTTTCCCATACAGATCATCACAGAACCTTGGTAAGCATATAGTTTGACTTACAATGTTCCAGGAAAAATCCGAAGTATATTAATTCAATCTTTTTAACAATCCTGTAAGGTAAATATTATTACCGCCTTCATTTTACAGGTCAGAAAACACAGGAATAAAGAGCTTAAAGAAAGCATTCAGAATATAAAAAATAAAATGAGTAAACAAATATAGCAAAACAGAAAGAAATCCACTGATACAGAGAACAAACTAGTGCTTACCAGAGGGAAGAGGCAAACTAGGTAAAGGGGATTGAAAGGTACAAACTACTAGGTATAAATTAATTAGGTTACAAGGATGTTATATACAGCACAGGGAATAAGGTCAATATTTTATAATAACTTTGTATGAAGTTTAATCTATAAAAACATCAAATTACTATGTTGTGCACATGAAACTAATACAGAATTATAAGACAACTGTAATTTACTTAAAAAAGAAACATATACACACTACTATACATAAAATAGGTAAATAACAAGGACCTACTGTGTGTGTATAATTCAATCATTTTGCTATACACTTGAAGTTAACATGACATTGTAAATTAATTATACTTCAATTTAAAAAAAAAAGAAAAGAAAAAACAAAGCATTAGGGAACACAGAGCCACCAAGTTACCAGCACCAAGATTTAAATCCTAGGCAATCTGAAAGCAAAATCAGGCTTTGGAGCCTATCTGTGCTTGTTCTTGCATTTGATTTTAATTACTATCCTATACTACCTTGCACAAATCATAATTTTTATTTATTTACTTTATTTATTTATTTTTTTGTCTTTTTGTCTTTTTAGGGCCACACCCATGGCATATGGAGGTTCCAGGCTAGGTGTCGAATCAGAGCTATAGTTGCTGGCTTATGCCACAGTCTTAGCAACGTGGGATCTGAGAGCTGCATCTGCGACCTACACCTCAGCTCACAGCAGCACCAGATCCTTAACCCAATAAGCAAGGCCAGGGATTGAACCCACGTCCTCATGGATACTAGTCGGGTTTGTTAAACCACTGAGCCATGACAGGAACTCCTATTTTTTTTAAAAAAAATTATTTTTTTGCTTTTTAGGGCTGCACCTGCAGCACATGGAAGTTCCCAGTCTAGAGGTCAAATAGGAGCTACAGCTGCTGGCTTACACCACAGCCACAGCAATGCAGGATCTGAGCCGCATCTGCAACCTACTCCTCAGCTCACAGCAATGCTGGAACACCAACCCACTGAGCAAGGTCAGGGATTGAACCCATATCTTCACGGATACTAGTTGGATTCATTTCTGCTGTGCTAATGGGAATTCCATAAGTTTTAATATCATTGAGCAGATAATTCAAGGTTATGTTGAAAGAGTCACTTCCTGAGCATTTCATGTAAAAGAAATATTAGTTTTAAATATTTTTCTCAAATTTCTAAAAAAATCTAGATTTATTTTCATTCTATTTTTCGTTTCATTGTTATTAAGCATACATAATACATGACATAACTTTCTAGCAGGGTAGATGAGTATAAATGACTTATTTTTTCATCGGTCAGAAAAGTGCTTCTTTAGTCAATTAATTTCCCCAAGTTCTATGACACATACTAATAATTTACTCCAGAGATCCATCTGTGTCTCTCAAAAATGGGGGACTCTTTTTTTGTTGTCCCCAGGGAACCTGAGGATGTGCAAAGGGGCCACTCCAGGAATGAGAAAACACATGACAGTGACAACAATTCTGGGGATTATATCCAATTGCATGTGATAAAGTTACCTGGCTAATTTTTTTTTTAGTCACTAAGAGTTCAGAAGAATTATTAATCAGATCAAAATTACAATAGATAAGGGAAAGTATAATACAGGAATAGATGAATCAGATTATTTTGGCATGATATTATGTGAGTTCATTAAACTGAAGAACTCTTTATAAAACCTATTTCGGGAAATTATATTCTAGAAATGAATTTCTCTCTGACTATCTGTGGACCTTCATTCTTGCAATTATAACCTTGTTTAGAATTGAAAGTTTGGCAATGAGTATTCTTGAACTTCTGAGCCTTTGCCTTGTTTTAAAAATTCAAAATGTGAGGATGAAGGCATAACTTATTCTATGAAACCAGGACTACCCCAATACCAAAACCACCCAAAGATTTCACAAGGAAATAAAACTACAGACCAATACCTCTGATGAACATAAATGTAAAATTCTTCAACAAAACATCAGCAAATTGAATTCAACAATCTATAAAAATATTTATACATCAATATCAAGTGGGATTTATCCCAGGTATGCAAGACTGATTCAATATTCAAAAATCAATTAATGTAAGGGTCCCTAGGTCAGTGAAAACATTCTGTGGATATCATAATGATTGAGGCAGGGAATTATACATTTGTCCGAAACCACAGGATGTTCAACACCAAGAATGAACCAGAGTGTTAACTATGGGCTCTGAGTGATGATGACATGTCAGTGCAGGTTCATCAACTGCAACTAAAGTGCCGTCCGGTGGTAGAGGCTGACAAGGAAGGCAGTGCATGCCAGGCGCCAGAAGTATACCAGAAATCTCTGTACCCTCCCTTAATTTTTCTGTGAATCTTAAACTGTTCTAAAAAAAAATTCATCTTCTAGGTACCAGATTGCTCTTGTACAACCTTTGTCTTACATGACAAAGAAAGTTTTGAGACTATGGGATAGAAGTTTCTTTTACAAAATGAGAAGAGACTAGAGAATAAGTAGGCAATAAATAAATTAAAAAGTTAGAAGTTTCCAGAGTCTGAGAAATTTTATTGCTTAAAGGAGAGGCCACGATGTCTGGCATTGGGAATCATCAAGCGATTCTAATTTATAAGAAATGTCTTGTCACTGCCTGGCCAAGGCAGACAAAGATGGAGAAAGAGATAGGTAATATGAAAGAGAGATTAAAAGACATGGTAGATAGAGAATGCATACCATATGTTTAATCTGAGTGCCTGAAGTAGAAGAGAGAAAAGAGAAAAGAAAATTTCCACAATTTAAGGGAGACACTGATCCTCAGATTGAAATGGCTCAATAAACCCAGAGCAATATTACAAAGAAAAGATGAAAGGAGGAAGGAAGGAAGAGAGGAAGAAATGTGGAAAATAGGTCCCAACTCAGACACATCATAGTAAAACCACGGATGGGAGAGAAAAAGACAGTTATATATCCAGAGGGATATCCTGTGTCTGGAAAACCTCAGGAGAGGTAGCCTCACTTACAAAAACCACAGTATAGAAATTTCTTCTCTGTCTTGATTTATAAAGGTGACTGAGTGATGACGCTTAGAGGTCAGTGCCTTTGAAGGAGAATTTTAATGTTATTCACAGTTCCCTGAGAATCAAGAGGAACGGCTAGCCAGCAGGGTCACAAAAGGAACACCAGGTTTTGGTCAGGAAGTAGAAGCAGGTGCAAGGGGAGAGCTTGTTCAGGAAACTTTACTAGGGTCTCCTGGGAAAGACAAGGCAGGGCAAGGTGAACAGTTAAGGACTGACTACTGTGAATCATTTCAGAGGATTTGGGCTATAGGGGTGATCCCTACTTGTCTGGTATTTGATTAAAGCAGAGAAAATATCATCTCATGGGGTTTAAGGCCAGATGGAGGAGGTATGCCCTGGACTGGTTAGTTTCCATAACCATATGCTCCTGGCTGGGCCCTTTGCCATTTCTAAGAAGTGGCTAGCCCTGGGAAGGGTCATCTTTCCCTAGTCAAAAAGGTGGTTTTGTTTTTTTGTTTTGTTTTGTTTTGTTTTTTAAGATACCAAAACATAATATACTTAAAATAAAATCATGATTGATACATTTGCTGAATGAATGAATAAATTACCAAAGGAAACACTATATCTACCCAGTCCACATGTGTGTTTGAGGGATTGCTTATGCAAGTTGCAAACCCTGGAGCTTTCTACTGATAAGCAAAATACATTCAGACTGAGGAAGGGGGGGTGCAAATGTGGGGCTGTCCTTTTCCCTCCTTTTGTAGGTAGGGGGTGTCAATAGTTCTCTTCTGTTTGGCTTGCCTGGTCACTTGTGTGAAATGAGTTGGGGGAAAGAAATCAGGAGGCTGGGAGGACAGCTTACCACGAAGCATGGGGGATCAGGCTTCCTCTACCCAACTTTTGGGATCAGCCCAATTACATGGTGAAGATATCTATCAAAATGCCCTGAAGATTTCCACATTTGTATATCAAACACAGCTATACTGTCAGTGCTAGTGCAATAGCTGATAAGACTTTAATACCTATAATTATTCATATCATTCTGAAAGTAGACACAAGATTTCTAAGACAGGAAAGATTAATTATTACTAAGAATAAGAATCACATCATTTTTCCTTGCCCTAAATTGTCCAGGTCTGAGGTGATGTAATGAAAGGCCAGATGGACAACTTTGCACACAAGTGGGTCACACTATAGAAGGGGAACCCTGAAACTCTGAGTCTGAAAGTATATAAGGATCTAGCTGCCAACTCCACTTCCACTCCCGAGACAGAAGCCTTTGCCTGCTAATACGAACATACTCTCCTCTGAAAGAAAAAGGAACAGAATCCTGATACATTACCCTTTGGAATGCAAATAAATGTCCTCAAATGGAAGTTAAGAGGAGCATCTCAAGAGTTTACAATCCCTAGAACAACATGTCTATGCATCTGAATCTCACCCCTGAGTGAAATAAAAAGAAATACCTCCAGATAAAGACATTTCTCCAGATGATTTCTATCTTTTCACATGTTCAAGGCTTGTGCTTGGGCCCAGGTTCCAGTAAAAGAGATAGAGAGCCCTAACTATGGAGAAACATACAAACATAATATTCACTACCTGGCCATAGTATCTCTGTGTCAGGTATCCTGATTTTTTTCAGATATCATTTGGCGAAGGAAGAGGCAATGACCAATGTTCTCATGATGTTTCTCATGCCAGGAAATCTTCACATGTTCATAGAAGAAATAGTCATAATCTAGTTTCTGACTTAGTTTGGAGCCTTGGTCCTCAGGCTTGCTATGATGCAATGTGATATAACGTTCTATCCATAAATTCAGCTCATATTTAGGGAGCATCACTCAGCATCAGATGCTATTCTAGGTGCTAGAGAGGCAGGAGTCAACAAAACATACCCCTTTCCCCCCAAATTTTGCCTTCATGAAGCTTGCAATATGATATGATATAGCATATTCCAGTAATTTATTTCTAATAAGAAAGGAAAAGTAACGTTTTTTGTGTGTATATATTTTTTGATATGGACTTGTGGCTATCCTTAAAAGGGCACTACTCTGACTTTATATTCTAACATATTTTTGGAATGGTAGATAGAAGGTAGTATTAAGCCCAGTTTGCCAGAAAATACATATAACCAGAGTGATTTGTGTGTAGGCTAGAAATATTTTGAGGGCTGCTGGCTTCATAAACTCAGACCTGGGAAGTGGGCACTCCTTTGCTCTTTTTCACGAACTATACTTTTTAAAGCAATGTGGACTAGATGATTTAACAGTTTTTGCTTAATAGCAACAGTTTAATTTATTAAATATCTTTATAATTTTTCTCATTTATAATGTGCCCTTTTGATTCCTACACTGTTTAAATTTTAAAAGTTATGATCTATTTATGATTAGTAATTATATTTCTATTTTTTCTCTAGTTAGAGAAATAGGAAAACAGAGGTTTAGAAGATTATTCTAACTCTGAGGTGAATATGTTTTTACTTTTTACAGGAATAGTTATTAAAATTATATATCTATATTATGCTCAAAATTGTTTGAATGTATAGACATTTTTGAAATAAGCAAAACCTCTTTGTTTCATTAAGTTGGAATCTAAGGCAAGTTAAATGTTTTATACATTTTAAATTGTTTTCAATGAATGTAATTACCAAGATTTCTCCAAATGTCTTGGACATAAAACATGCTTTTTTAAAGCAAGTCAATCAATAATTTACATTTTATCACATTTAAGAACAGGTTTTAGGAGTTCCTGTTATAGTGCAGCAGAAACGAATCCTACTAGTATCCATGAGGATGTGGGTTCAATTACTGGCCTTACTCAGTGGGTCCGGGATCTGGCATTGCTATGAGTTGTGGTGTAGGTGGCACACATGGCTCAGATCCTGTGTTGCTGTGGCTATGGCATAGGCCAGCAGATATAGCTCCAATTCAACCCCTAGCCTGGTAACTTCCATATGTCACGGGTGTGGTGCTAGAAAGCTAAATACAATAAAGTAAAATTAAAACAGTTTTTATGGAAACAGTAGAATATTTTCAAACAAATCCAGTTAATTTTGATACCCCAAAGCAATCTAAAAAAAAAAAATACAGTGGTTTTGCAACAAGAGTTATTCATTTTGAGCCACCTAAACATAGGCAGATAAATGTTAAGGCCTTCAAGAATAAAGTTCTTTTTCCTAGTTCTCTCACTGTCAAAACTATGTAGCATTCGGCATATAAAAATTAGAGGTAAGATATTGTTATGTAATCTTAAATTCAGTGAGGCTCATTAGTATTTTTTTTTTTTTTTGGTCTTTTTGCCTTTTCTAGGGCCATACCCGCGGCATATGGAGGTTCCCAGGCTAGGGGTCTAATCGAAGCTGTAGCTGCCAGCAACAGCCACAGCCACAGCAACGTGGGATCAGAGCCGCGTCTGCAACCTAAACCACAGCTCATGGCAACGCCGGATCCTTAACCCACTGAGCAAGGCCAGGGCTCGAACCCAAAACCTCATGGTTCCTAGTGGGATTCACTAGCCACTGAGCCATGACAGGAACTCCCTAGTATTTTTAAATTATTTGTAATCATATTAATATTTTTAGTTGTATATCACTATTTACAGAATTTAATAGTAAGAACAAAAGTCATAATCTAAAGAAGAAATAACCTATCAACATTGATCTACACATAAACAGCCACTCCAGTGGAGCTAAAGGAACTTGCTGTAAAGTGAAGGTCTCTAGTAGTAATTAATGACCTGGAGGTATTGCTGGGAAGTTTTCCTGTCAGGTTTATGTTCTGTGATCAAATTCATCTAAACGAGCACACGGGATGCAGAATGCTTTCTTTGTTTTGATACAACCTGAGTGATTATGACGTTATTCTCAAAGGTTGTCAAAAGCAAATTTAGTTGGCCACCTTTCTTGGAAAAGGAATCAAAGCAGAATTAACAGCAAGAGGAAATCTGTCTTTTGAACAATATGAACCTATGTGCAATTTACTTAGTAGTTCTGAATTCAGCTGAAACCCAGTAGAATAAAGAAAATAATACCTAGTACTTGTGAAAAATGATAAACATTGGATTGGCCATTAAACTTTCTGATAAAAAATAAGAGAATGCAATATTGTAGAAGAAGTGGAGGCAAAGGAGGGAAAAGTTAAATACAATCTAAAATCATCACCAAAGTTTGTCTTAGTCACAAAGCCAAAGAACCTAAGCCAATGTTGTCACACAAGTGTCAGCACACAGGCACCGATCCAGGATAGCAGGTTTCCTCTCTTTTCTGGGGACTGGAATCTGACTGTGCTCATTAAGATGGAAAGAAACATAGTATTCTGGTTTGATCATCTTTCACTGAATGAGTCACAGATGTGTACCAGAAACCTCTATACCCAAATGTGATACAGATAATGCCTAACATTTCCATGTGCTTGCCACCTTTATAAAAAAATAATTTGAATCATTTTGATAAGAATAAAACTAAAACTGTTCTAAGTATCTCATAATGGGTTTTTTGAAACAGCATATCTGAACTCACATTCAAGACATATTTTGAGATTCATAATATTTCCTATTTAGGCAGTAAAAATTGCAAGAATTTTATTTGAGTTGTAAGAATTTTATTTACAGCATGCAATGAGAAGCTAAAATATTTTATTTTTCTGTGCAATTTACTGTTGTATTCTACCTCTGTAATGTTCCTGTGTGATATGATGAGACTCACAGAAGTAGAAATACAAAGTACCCATTTTTATTTTTTTTAAATTGTAAAGAAAACATGTTTCTTTACAATTTATTTTCATTTTTCATCTAACATATACACATGTGATACATATACATACATAATGAATTGCTCATTTATCTAGGTATATACCTAATATTTATAACTCTTCGTTAAGTGGTTTTAGTAACAAAGACCCCCCCCCCGTTATAGCATTCTTTTTTCTTTAAAAAAATGAGGTATAATATATAAATCCCAGGTCATCTAAGAGATTGCTAAAGATTACATACTTACACTTCTAATTCATGGCCTGCCCTGCCCTTACCAGATGATAAAGTTCCTGTGGGTGTGTGCACCATTTGAAAAGGATGACTTCTCCAGGATAATGGCCCTGACTTGATAACCCTCAATGAGGAAGAGGACTAGACAACTGCAGAGCTGTGAAAGGTACATCTATCGCTAGCTCTGCATAAAGAAGGCACATGCCCTCCTGTTGAGGAGAAAGAAGTAGCATTCTGGAAGAGCCAATGCAAAAGTTAACAGTGCAACCTTCCAAGGTCATGAGCTTTTCTGTCACTGCTCTATCATGGTAGAGGCCTGGCTCCCTTGCATTTCAAACCTTCTTAACAACCACAATAGTAGCAGGAGAACTAGAAGAAGATAACATGGCATTTTCCCTTTTTCTTCTTAAGGAAATGCTCTTTTTTAGGCCAACGGAGTAACAAAGAGTTATAACAAAAATAAGAAAAGCTACAGTTGGCTAAGTCTAATACCGTGCCTAAATGTAGCATTGAGCAAATATAAAATTAATTAAAGGCATACATACATTACTCCTTAGGATAATCACATGGAATAGTCTTCATTTTATTTCATTGATTCATAATGTGACTTTTTTTTTCTTTTTTGGTTGGGAGGGGGCTGATCTGACAACATCAGATCCTTAACACCAAGGCCACCAGGGAACTCCACAGCGTGACTTTTGACATTCTAATATCTCAGAATTGGGGATGTGTCTGTGTGTGTGTGTGTGTGTGTGTGTGTGTGTGTGTGTGTGTGTGTTTAGGACTGTGCCCATAGCATATGGAAGTTTCTCAGGCTAGGGGTTGAATCAAAGCTGCAGCTGCCAGCCTATGCCATAGTCACAGCAACTCCAGATGCGAGCCACATCTGCAACCTACACCACAGCTCACAGCAACACTGGATCCTTAGCCCACTGAGCAAGGCCAGGGATCAAACTCACATCCTCATGGATATTAGTCAGGTTCGTTTTCACTGAGCCACAACGGGAATTCCAGGATGCACCTTAAATTGTATGAGATGACATAAGTTTAACCAATGTTTTTGTTTTTATTTTTCATTTGTTTTGTTTTTTAGTGGTAAAACAAATGCTGTAATTTTAGATTTAATAAAAGACAGTATTTTTCCACTTTAAAGACCAAGGAACCTGAGCCACAGAGGCTTACCCACTGTCACACGGTCAGGATTCAAACTCAGGACTGAATGACTATAAATCTCATTTACTTGATACAATATACTACTTCCCATATTCCCAACTCTCTTGGAAGCAAGTTCACAGCACAGAATCTGATCCCATTAAACAAATTATGAGTCAGAATAAGAGAGGTTAAAAGAATGAGAGGGCTTCAACCTGAGGGGATTATCGATTGCTGGTTTTGAAGATGGAGAGGAATGTGGAACACTTTTAGGAGCTGAAACAGTGAGGACTTTTGCCTTAAAGCTTCAAGTAGTTAAATGAACTAAATAATAAAATAATAAAGCTTGTTGGATGCTAACAATATGATTAAGCTGCTAGAAGATTCTTTCCCAGAGCTTCCAGATAAGAATGCAGTCTGGCTTAAGGACACAAGGAGTGTGAGACAGAGTATGAGACCCAGAAAACTCAGGTGATTCATGCCTGGACTTCTGATCTACAAGGACAAACAGAGAGATATTGCTAATTAAGCCACAAAGTTTGTGGCAATTTATTACACAGCAATAGAAAAATAATATAGATTTTGGTGAAAGAGAAAGATAAGAAGGGAGAAAGGAAAATACACAAGGGAAAATTATAGGAGATTTGTTAATTTTCATAGACAATCCATGATAAAACATTCTTTTGCTTATTACTATAACATTGTACATGATGCTGAAACATGGGATCTCCCGGTTTCTCAAATTATCACTTTTTTTTCTTTCTTCTTCTGGAAGAAATGATAAAAAGAGGACCTTAATGTATGATAACCAAAAATGGCAGTGTGTTTCTCATCATTATCTCAAAGTAAGATTAAAAGCTTTTCTGAGGTGGCCCTACACTTCATTCATTCTTTGAACTATAAGAATGGGGCTCCTTTTGCGGATGACAGATTCAGTACTATAGCCTGGGGTAGGGAATGGGTTGTACAGGCCTTACATCAACAAGAGTATTCATAAGCTGAGTGTATCATATACATCAGTTATCATGCCATGTTCTTTATAGAGATACACTCAGTAACTCCTCTAAACAGCTCTGTGGCATCGTATTATTTTTTATTTTCAAAGCATGGTTAAAAAGTGTGAAGGATGTGCTGTTCAATATTTAAAGCCATGCTCCCTCTCTCTTTTATTTAAATATCTCTCAATCATGGTCTGTCTCACGGTGGTCCTGATCATGTGTCTCTCAAGAAATAAGCATATGGTAAACATCAACACAATCAAGTGCTGTGACTTGGATGTATCTACCCTTGATAGTACAAGTATTGGACATTTGGGGAAATAAACAAGTGTTTTTAAAATGCTCAAACTGAGTTATGAATTTCTTTAAATACTCTCTAAAGTATTTGTAAAATGACACATAAAACACCTTTCAAAGACCCATTAAAATTAGGATTTATTTGTGAAAAAGATTCAGAATCTGTTGACTTGAACCACTGAAGGTCACTAGGAGATGTACTCTCTGCCAGCATCAAGATAATACAACTGAGTGGGTTGGATTAGTATTATTTTGTAAGTTATTTGTAAGGAATAAGCAACATATTTTCCTTTAGAATCAAATGTTAAAATCATGGTTAAGCAACTGTCAACTAACAGAAAAGTTTATAACAAATTAAGAAATATTGATTAGTATTATTATAAAAACTTGCAATTCAATAATACTTACTAGTTTACAAAACTTGTCAAATAGATTATATAACTGTTCTGTAAATGAATTATTATAGCCCTAGATCAATTTTATTTAAAAATAATTAAAATGTTATTTCCATACACAAGTATATGACAAATTTCCACTTGGAATACAGGAGGTCAACTCCTATTCTGTAAGAGATCATTGGGGAATGAAAATCTATTTTTATTACATTATTATTATTATTTTGTCTTTTTAGGGCCACACCCATGGCATATGGAGGTTTCCAGGCTAGCAGTCAAATGGGAGCTACAGCTGCCAGGCCTACTCCATCCAGAGCCACAGCAATGTGGATCCAAGCTGCGTCTGTGACCTACACCACAGCTCACAGCAGCGCCGGATCCTTAATCCACTGAGTGTGGCCAGAGATTGAACCCGCATACTCATGGATACTGGTTGGGTTCATTACCTCTGAGCCATGATGGGAACTCCTATTTTTATCTTATTATCTTAATCCAACACCCAACTCACCACCACTACCATTCTCACCTAAGTTTTGGTTCACCTTTTCTTTCAACTGCTCTCAACTGAAAGTTCTTTTTTGAGGACTACCTTTGAGGCATCAGGATTACTTTATTCACACACTAAAGAGACAAAATTGTCTCGTAGTTTTTGTCTCCCCGGGGAAAGAAATAGATTTTGGAGTAGAAAAGTTCAAAATCCTTGACACAGTATGGGGAAACTCTTGAGTTATACTTATATTCCAGAATCAGGGAGCATTTCTTAACATAGCATTTGCACATGGATATCTGTCTTGGGTCAGCTTCTAGAAAACTTAACATGGATAAATACCAGTCAAAGTCTAAGAAAGCAGACCCTAATGATGAGACCCTGAAGTGGGATCATTCACAGGCTAGATGGCAACAGGAATAATGTTGATTAGAATTTCACCTGTGGTAAATCTGGATGGGATGGAGGTAGGAATGGATGCACTGATTCGTATAATATCTCTAGCACTTGAAATTATGTGGAAGTGAATGAGAGTTATTATAAAAACTAAAAAATTTATATTGGCTAGATTCTATTGCTGTGTTAAAGAAAGAAAATGGCAACCTCAGGTTAGCAATTTAAAGCATGCTATGTTGCTAGCAGGTAACAGTACCTTCCTCAGGAAGTCTCAGCATGGCCTAGCTGAAGGGATGTTCTTCCAGTTAAAAATGAAAAGACATCTGGAGTTCCCGTCGTGGCGCAGTGGTTAATGAATTCAACTAGGAACCATGAGGTTGCGGGTTTAATCCCTGGCTTTGCTCAGTGGTTTAAGGATCCGGCATTGCCATGAGCAGTGGTGTAGGTCATAGACACGGCTCGGATCCCATGTTGCTGTGGCTCTGGAGTAGGCCAGCAGCAACAGCTCCAATTGGACCCCTAGCCTGGGAACCTCCATATGCTGCAGGAAGCAGCCCTAGAAAAGGCAAAAAGACAAAAATAAAATAATAAAATAAAATAAAATAAAAAATGAAAAGACACCAATTGCCAAAGGGGTTGCAGGACTAGCTATTAAGTACCAGTGAGGACTGTGGAATCCTGCCTGGGATAGAAAGGGACCTAGCCCAATAGAAGCAAACTTTGAAGTTGAATAATGGAGAGGTTTTGATATGGGAACACTTTCCCATGATTTAGGATTTGGCACCTAGATCTGGTTCTAATATGCTCCTAGAATGATTCCATGAATCTCAGAAAAGAAATGATGTTTTATACTAAATAAAAATGAAGGTGTTAAATGTCAGATTTTCTTTGACAAAATGTTAAGAGGTTCCGAAGACATACCAAAGTAAGCCTGATAGAGTGAATCTATTGTGTATGACCCCAATCACCATTACTCCCTCTTCTGATGATCATGATCCTTGAGAGAGCCAGAGGGCACTGTTTTCAATGATGATAAGGAATGCAATCTAGAAGCCTCATAGTAGCTATTATTTTTCAGTCTGGTTCTGTTATCCAGCTGTGCCCCTTAGTGTCAAAACACATCTTAGGATGCCAGACATGCAGACAACATGTAGCAGTGTCTAAAGTCAAAAGTAAGACAGATTTAATTACTAGAATCTGCAACAAATGCAAAGTGGCCAGTGGAAAAACCTTCCTACAAAGATCTTGGCAATGCTTAAGGGACCAGGGTATTCCTAAGGAAATTTAAGGATGGTTTTGCTCACACTGCATTGGCCACATCAACTAATTTATCAACAAGAGATCATGCAAATCTTTACTTGGATAAACGGGACCAATTTAACACAAAGGAAGAGCAACAATGGGCACATTATCATAGGATTCACTGGTTTTAGCATTAATAGCATCACAGAGGACATGCAACCTCTTAAGAGTGCTGAAATGGGCGGCTAATGGGGCAGTGAAGACACAGCCTTGAGACAATTTTGTGTGTGAACAAGATTCTATCATTCACAGTGTGGCATGTACCCTGAACCAACAACTACAGGGCCTCTATTATCAACAGGTGGGCCATATACTCCTGGGAACCAAGGAGTGTAAGGAGCAGTCTTCTTCCTCATCACACACAGTGACCCATGTGGTGAATTTCTGCTTCTGATTTTCCCATCTATGGTTTAAAGATTTAGGTTTAAAGATTTTGATTCCCAGAGGGAAGATGTCTTCACCAGGAGATGCTATAAAGGTTACATTAAACCAAAAGCTATAGCTATACCTTCTCATACTTTGTCCCGAACTTGTAGAAATCAATAGCTAGGAAAAGAGCTGCCATATTAACAGGAATAACTGACACTGATCCTTATGAGGAGACAGGTTTAATGCTACATAATGGGAGAAGGGTGAGGTATCTGCACTAAGTGAGAGATCTCTATCCATACTGGCATGCCCTATTTTAACCATGAATGAGCAATGGCAAGAACCAGAGCCTGACTAAAGAAATCAGGAGCTCAGATCCCTTAGAACTATAAAGGTCTAGATCATTCCACTAAACAAGTTAGATATGTAGAAGGGCTAGCTGAGACAAAGGGTGGTAGACTAGGTTGTAGAGAAAACAGATGCTGAACATAAGTTATGCAAAGGACCATTTGTGGGACTTATCCCAATAATTCTTCCTTTCCATTCTTTCCCAGAAAACCATCATCTCAAAGACTCCATGTCAACTAATCCATGAACTAATCAAAATTATTGAAGCTGAGCAATAGGAGATACTGTATCAGACAATGCTGGTGCACATTAAGATCCTGCAGATACCTTTTTGCTTTCTGTGCCCCTGCCTATTTCGCTCCCCTGATAGCCCTCTCTAGAGGCATCTAATGCATGTTTCCACTTACAGGAGTCCCCATTTGGAGGACCACTTTGCAGTATTAGAAGACAGCTTCAAGGACTTAGAGATATCCCCCTAGGCCAATGCTTAACAAACAAAAAACTGAAAGCCCAATTTCCTCGCATCAGGATGGGACAACTTCGATTTATAGCTTACATTTCAGTGTTCTCCTTTAGCTTTGCGTTCTTGGCTTGTGATTCTACCTGTGGTAGATTGCTAAAATAAAGTCCCACAGTGATTTGTTCGTCTCTGCATCCATGCCCTTGGATAATTCCTACATACACTGCTTATGTAACTTGTTTTTACCAGTGGGACATTAACAGATATGAAAGTACTTGTGTTTTGTGGCTGCACTCTTTTGTTCCTCATGAGGACCTTACAAAAATTACCATGTGAATAAAGCTTAAGCAGTCTGCTGGAGACACATGCCCAAAGCACTCTACCCAAGAGTCAGGACCAACTGTCAGACATGTGAGTAAAGTCATCTTAGTCCAATGAGACCACAGCTAACCAGCCAGTTGATGGAACCCAACAAAACCACCACGTAGCTAGGCCAATCCAAACTGCCAACCCCCAAAATGATAGATCGATACATGAATTTTGAATGAAACTTGTACAGTTTGGTACGGTTTGTTTTATAGAAAGTGTTAACTAATATACTACTTTTGTTTCAATCAGCCTACCCTGTGTCTTGCATTCCTTTAAGGTTTTCCTGGAAGTACTTCCTACATAAATCACTTACACAGGAATCTTCATTTTATGGACAATAATAATTTGTTTACCTCCTATATCTTATGAGACAAGTTAATATTAAACTTATGCTTTTACATTGCAAAATCATCACATATTCCATATATTCTGAATTTGAAATGGGAAGTTATTCAGAACAGAGTATAAGTAGGAATTAGATTGATTTTCCAGACCTAGATTCTTCTTACTCTTTTGTTTACTGTGCCATCTAACTTCCTTTTACCAACTTTGTCTATGAGTAGAGTGTAAATCAGGGATTACATCCTATATAGAGACTTTAAAATACATTAATAATTCTAGAAATTTAAAGTGCATTTTAATTACACAACAGTCTTTCTACTGCATTCCCAAGTGCTATATTTTACAACAGAAAAAGTAATCAGGAAAACAGACAATAAGATATTTGCTGTCACTTACATGACACACAACAGCCAAGTGTGTGTTCCTGCCATTTGTTGCTTGACAGAAATATTCTCAGAACTCAAGAAGGGGTGAAAGGGCACACACTGAAGAGACATCAAGGCAGTCTGTGGGGGAGGTTTCAGTCACTTTAGTGAGTTAAACACCACTGGGAAATCTCTTGCATTATGACAGAAGTCCATCAACATTTTTGAAAAAATAATATATCAGCATTTTTAATATAATCTTATTTGGGGGTGGCAGAAGACAGTGTTGCAAAGGTTTTTACAATGAAACATTATATCAAAAGATGATTGATATTTAAATTCTCATTCATCTGTTCTGTTCCTAGGTGTGCTTTTTCTAGAAGAGAAAAAACTATTATTTTTTTCAAAATTTATGTTAAAGTTTGATTGTTCATCTAATAAAATATATAAAAATAACACTGGTTTTTATATGATTATTATAAATTGTAACCTTCATATGGTGAATCACTATTTAAACATATACATTCTAACCATTCTGTGGACTATTTCTGGGAGATGATAGATGTTTAAGTGTACTGTTAATAATCAAGCTTTATGTAAAATTATAAAATGAAAAAGACTACTTCTAATAGTTAATACTAATGGAAACACTGTGAAAAATGGAGTGTATTTGCATTATTAAATAGCAGTACAAGAAAAAAGACTACAGGTATACATAAAATAGAGCATTTAATTTAAGCTATATCAACCCTTTTGTTCAACAAATATTATGATTTAGAATATTAAGTAAAAGTGGATTATGCACTAATAAAATGGCTCTCTCATATTTTGAATATCTAAATCATATGGAATAATTTCATGCTAGAAAAATACTGTGTCATTTCTGATAGGAAGTTTTCATGTTCAAACCTTTTGAGTGACTCTAAAAATTCTAGTATTTCCATCTTAAATATTATGTTTTTCTTTTTTAATTAAATTATAGTTGATTTACAATGTTGTGTCAATTTTTGCTGTACAGCAACGTGGACCCAGTCATATATATATATACATTCTTTTCATATATTATTGCCCATGATGTTCTATCCCAAGAGACTGGATATAGTTCCCCGTGCTATTCAATAGGAACTCATTGCATATCCATTCTAAATATAATATAGTTTGCATCTACTAACCCCAAACTCCTAGTCCATCCCAATCCCTGTTCCCCTCCCCCTTGGTAATCATAAATCTGTTCTCTATGTCTGTGAGTCTGTTTTGGTTATATAGATAGGTTCATTTGTGCCATACTTTAGATTCTACATATAAGTGACGTCATACATCATTTGTCTTTCTTTTCCTGGCTTACTTCATTTAATATGAGAATCTCTAGCTGCATCTATATCACTGCAAATGACATTAATTCATTCTTTTTTATGGTTGAGTAGTATTCCATCATATATATGTACCACATCTTTTTAATCCATTCATCTGTCAATGGACATTGAAGTTGCTTCCATGTCTTGGCTATTGTGAATAGTGCTTCTATGAACATAGTGTGCTTGTGTCTTTGTGAATTAAAGTTTCGTCAGGATATATGCCCAGGAATGCGATTGCTAGATCATATGGTAGTTCTGTACTTAGTTTTCTGAGGAACCTCCATACTATTTTCCATAGTGGCTGTACCAATTTACATTGCCACCAACAGTGTGGGAGGGTTCTCTTTTCTCCGCATCCTTTCCAGAATTTGTTATTTGTAGACTTATTAATGATGGGCATTCTGGCTGGTATGAGGTGGAGTTTTGAGTTACATGTGTTATTTCTTAATGAAAGAAAAATCACGTTTAAAAAAATCATGTAGGGAGTTCCCGTCATGGCTCACTGGTTAACAAATCCAACTAGGAACCATGAGGTTGCAGGTTCGATCCCTGGCCTTGCTCAGTGGGTTAAGGATCCGGTGTTGCTGTGAGCTGTGATGTAGGTCGCAGACGTGGCTCGGATCTGGCATTGCTGTGGCTCTGGTGTAGGCTGATGGCTACAGCTCTGATTGGACCCCTAGCCTGGGAACCTCCATATGCTGTGGGAGCAGCCCTAGAAATGGCAAATTGACAAATAAAATAAAATAAAATAAAATGAACGTGTAAAGTTTTGTCCAAATAAACAGTACAGAGTTATTGTAGAGATAATTTATATTTCTCTGGATATTCTGATTTATACATGGAGGATGAAGTTCTTGGCATCTGTTAGTTTTGAGAGTTCTGGGCATGGTAAGGAAATTTTTTTCAGGGGCAAAGAAACTTACTGTCTCAAATTATGGAGCTAATTCTACCTGTCATTAGCCCTGTTTGCTTCTAGCCCTATATGGTCAGACACCGACAATAAAACAGGTATGCTCCACCTGAGAGACTCCTGGAATCACTTCTAGACTTTGTAGCCAATCAGAGGACCCAAAATTATCCATGCCAATATTTAACTTGGAGTAGATTTCATTTCCAGAAAGGGCCAAACTGTTGCTGCACCTAAGATGGTTTTAAATAATGCAGGAGGGCCCTCAGAACTTCCATCAGCTGAGTTTTGAAATCTTTTCCCAAACTAGCAGTAATGCAAAGTTGTATTTCATGTGATTAATTTTTTTATGTGTTATCATATTATAGTGGGGTTGTGGTGTATAAAATTAGTTTGCTGAAAATCTAGAGCAAACATTAAACTTAGACATGGATATTTGGAAGAATATTTGAACTACAAAAACAATTTGAGGGTGTTTAAAATAGATAAGGTGATCTGATGAGTTTTGCAAGCAATAATTGGGCATGTTTACTAATTTTCAGGATGACTGTGTGTTGAAAGAGAATTTTCTATGAATATTTCATGGTTGCATGGCCCAAGACTTCTAATCAAGGGAAATGTTTGAATAGCAAAGGCGTGGGAAGCTACAGGTTTAAAGATGTCTACCCAGACACATTTGCTTCCATTCCAGTGGAATAAATAAGGACAAAAAAATTTCCCTCCCCTTCCTGGAGAAGATCTGTTTACATAATGAGGAATTAATTCTTTTTCTGAAGAGGTTGGGGGGGCAGATGTGCCAGTAAAACCTATATAAGCTTATAGACTTATAATTTTTGAGTATCTCTTGTGTAATATAAACCAACTGCTATATGCCAATGAAGTATGATCCTTGTTTATGTCACTTTATGGGGATTTGGAATATGGCTATTAACACAAACTCTACTCTACAAGTAACAAACTGTTTCTCCAATCCAGAACCTTCACACTATGTCCTCTCTCTCTAAAATACACACACACACACACACACACACACACACACAAATACATACACACATATATAAATATGTAATATACATATATAAATGATATTTTACAATAACATCGCAAAAACATGGTTAGGATGTTTGAGTATTTGTTATACTGACTCTTTGCAAAAGTGAATCAAGAATATTTTTAAACAAATATTTGCATATATTGAGTCTGAAAATTTAATGCTACAGGTCATAAAGTTTGAATGTGTTCCCTTTTCCATTAAATTGTTTTCATTTTCAAAATAAAGATAAAATTATATAAACTAATAATTTCAGCAAAGAATATGCTAAATGCCATTCATTAATAAGGCCACATGAATGCCATGATATAGTGACACATACTTCAAATCTGACTTCTTTTTCTGTTTCACCTCTCCTGCCTCCAACTAACAAACAATTTTTTCTTTTTTGCTTTTATCAGTTGATATCATTATATTATGCCTACCAGGATGATTCAAGACAATTTCCATATTTTAAAGTCTATAACCTTAATTACATCTGCAACTCCCTTTTACCAAGTAACATAGCATATTAAGGTTTCAAGGATTAGTGCATGGACCTCTTTGGAAGCCATGCTGCCCATCAGAGCCCACATGCTGTGGATAAGTTTTTAAGTAAATCTCATTTCTAAAATGGGCATACCAACGCCTAACTCAAAGGACCATTCTGGAAGTCAATCCGATAATTGCAAAGCCCAGACACCTCTCCTTCCTACTTTTCTCTTCTCAGGACTGATTTGCAATATAGTAGAGTGGAGATGATGAAATAATTTCTCAAAGAGCTGAAATGAAATGATTCCTTCACATTACTCACTGTTTGCAGTCAATACAGAGCCTAAAGAACTGTATACTTAACATGTGTGGCAGAGCAACACATCAAGTAACTCTCTTAAGCCTTTGGCAAATGCTGATTCAAAGTCAATCCAACAGTGAATTCTATGACAGATGACTAAACTACTGACATTTTGTTTTGCTGACTAAAGAGTGATTCAAATGTTTTAGAGACAAACCTGTAGGATAGTTCTGTTAATAAAGTCACTGATAAAAGGACCTTTGTTTATCCATTGCAGCACTGCCTTAAATGTAGATTGATCCTTGGAACACACTTAGTAAAGTCAAAAACTTTCTTTGCACTGTTAGGAAACACACTCTAGTAAGATACTATAAATTTCTTACATATGCAAAATAAATATATAAATGGAGAAAACTTCCTAGTAGAACAAGAAATGGTACCAACTCCACTGAAAAGAGAAAACTACAACCAAAAATTTTACCCTGAATATGCATATACCTTTAGATTTTGCAATATATTTCAACAATTATCTGTGAAGATAAGTATGAATTATTATCCCAAATTTACACATTCTCAGGAAACTGTATTTATGCATCTAGAATGTCCCAGATATAGCATCTACAGTCATATTTTTTCCTTTGAAAAAAACTATTTTACTTACTTAACTAGTATGGCATATAGAAAGGGAAAAGTAGTTTTATTATGTAACAGTTTAAAGTTTTTTTAAGATTTTCATTACTTTCACACCATTTTATAATATTTAAAGGCAAGCAAAAAACTGCACAGCAGTGGAAGTGTTAGTAAATTTACAACATATACCAAGCCTTCTTACTAAGTATATATAGCCTATCCTTAACTACAGAGCAAAGGATAGAGACCAGATAAAATAATTTAGAATGGGAAGACTAAAAACTCCCTGATAAGATAAATAACAGATTAGTAAGCTCCTGTCCCTTAATATCGAGAAAGCGAGATTTTTTTTGTTTTGTTTTGGGTTTTGTTTCCATAATTTTGAAAAATCTACTAAAAAAACTGACTATAGAAAAAAGCATGAGTGCTAAAGATTCAAGGAAGGAATTCCAGTTGTGCTCAGTGGGTTAAGGACCTGATGTCTCTGTGAAGATGCAGTTCAGTCCCTGGCATTGCTCAGTGGGTTAAGGATCCCGAGTTGCTGCAAGGTACAACTTACCTCACAGATATGGCTGGGATCTGGTGTTACCTTGCCTGTGACCTGCAGCTCCTATTCTACCCCTAGCCCAGGAACTGAACAGGTGCGGCCATAAAAAAGAAAAAAAAAATGCAAGAAAGTGGAGAAGTAAATACATTATGGAATGACAATTGCCAAGGGGAAGATATAGAATAACAGAGTCAAACTCTCTGCAGTTAATCCAGTTCTTTAAATTTTATTGAAAACTAGCATTTTATTTTCTGATACCATTACATAGAACATGAAAGTTAATGTTTCTAATGTTATTTAATATAGTTTTTTTTTTTTACAATATAAGTCAAAGTAGAGGATGTTTTCTCATATTGGGCAATCGGGCCACTTCCTTAGGCTTTAAATAATAACAGGATCATTACTGGAGAAAGAGTATTTAAATTGGTATAAACTAATTCTAAATTCAATGCCCTCTTTGACCAGTATGTAGTAGTTATAAGCATAAATCACTACTGAATTGTAAGAAAATATTTCTTTAAAATATCTATTAAGGTAAACAGAGTTAACTGGATTCTCCAGGCAAAGTTCAAAAGGGACAACTAGGCAATGATAATGATGTAAAGTAATACCTGTCTCTCGCTGGGTGAAGGGAGAAGTACAGAACCTTAACAGCATCCTGACTGAACATGAAGGAATACTGTGCACATCCAAAAATGCATACTGTCAATATGTTTTATGAAAACATAAAATGTTGTATTCAAAAATTATGAAACCACAAGTCTATTCTCCAAGTCCATGGTTTTCTTTTCTGTGGAAAGGTTCATTTGTGCTGTATATTACATTCCAGATATAAGTGATATCATATGGTATTTGTCTTTCTCTTTCTGACTTATTTCACTCAGGATGAGAGTCTGTAGTTCCATCAATGTTGCTACAAATGACATTATTTTGTTTTTTTTTATGGCTGAGTAGTATTCCAGTGTGTATATATACCACATTTTCCTAATCTAGTCATCCATCAATGGACATTTGCCTTGTTTCCATGTCTTGGCTATTGTGAACAGTGCTGCAATGAACATGAGGATACATGTGTCTTTTTCAAGGAAAGTGTGGTTGCCAAGGGGGAGGGGGAGGGAGTGGGATGGATTGGGAGTTTGGGGTTAACAGATGCAGACTATTGCCTTTGGAATGGATTACAACGAAATCGTGCTGTGTAGTACTGGGAACGATGTCTGGTCACTTATGATGGAGCATGATAATGTGAGAAAAAAGAATGTATACATGTATGTGTAACTGGGTCACCATGCTGTACAGTAGAAAATTGATAGAACAATGTATACCAGCAATAATGGAAAAAAATAAAAATCATTATATAAAAAAATTAGGTGAAGTGAAAAAAAAATTATGAAACCCAAGTATAGCAGAAGGACTACAAATAAAAATAGATAATAATAATTTAACATTTAAAACAACATACATGTATATTTGTGGTCATTAGCAGCTCAAGTTAGGTGACAAATGGGGCTCAACAAGCAGATTCCTCAAAAAGCTTAAGGAAAATATGATTTTTTATATGAGTAAAATCATGGCATATCTGCAGCTACTGTCATTTAAAAAAAAAAAAGTACTACCAGAGCAACAAGAATTTAGAGAAACTTGATTAATGATTAATTAATCATTGCCTCAGACTGAAACAAAACATTTTTTCTCCAAAGTTTCAATTTTATTATAACCTGGATGAGTTTTAAAATTAGAACATATGTATCATGTTTCTCTTCCTTTTTTCTTTTTTAATTTATTTTACCATTAAAAATATTACTAAGTTTTGTTATTTCTTATAATCCTAGTAGCTCAGAACTAAAAACAGAGAAGGTCAGTAATATGGAGGCTCATTCAGCAATAGTAGCCCATAAAAAGGACACCTCAGCCATGTGTGCTGAATTCTCTCTAGGGTAGAAGATTCCACAAAGAACAGTCAAGTACCTGATCTATCCAATGTATTTATTTCCAATACAAAATAGTCATTTGAATTCTAGTTCATATATCCCTGTCTCTTGTCAGTTCAGTCACAGTAAATCTATCAACTGGATTCTAGCTGAATCTTAGATCTAAAAAAATTGAGCTTCTACCCAAACAAACTGAAGTCTTAAGGCTGGACTATGGCTAAATTCTCCCACCAAACAAGCCTTTTTCACACATTCTGAACTTAATGATTTTCTTATATTTGAATAACTTTTTTTTTTTCTTTTTAGGGCTGCACTTGCAGCATATGGAAATTCCCAGGCTAGGGATTGAATTGGAGTTGCAGTTGCCAACCTCCACGACAGCCACAGCAACACCAGATCCAGATCTGTGCTGTATCTGCGACTTACACCACAGCTTGTGGCAACATCAGATCCTTAACCCACTGAGTGAGGCCAGGGATAGAACCCACATCCTCATGGATGCTAGTCAGGTTCTTAACCCGTTAGGCCACAATGAGAACTCTGCAAATCACTACCTTTTTCTAACTTAAAAAAAAATGAGGAAAATCAATTAATAAATATTTACTAAGAGTTCATATGCACAAGCCAGATATCTTCAGGGGGAATAAACTGAAATAAAAGCTAAAGGCACTAACAAACAAACAAATAAAAACAGACTTGAAATTTAGTAGAAAAAAATAATGTATAAATATAAGGAGAACACGAAATCATGGAGTTAACCTATAAACATAAGGAATGCCACTGAACAGGCAAATAGGATATTAAATTATGTGATTGTTAAGCCATGGACATGGCTTAAACGGCTTCAGGGGGAAAAAATGAGGTTAGAAAGAGGAAAACATGGAGTTCCCATTGTGGCTCAGTGGGTTAAGAATCCAACTAGTACCCATGAGGATGTAGGTTGGATCTCTGCCCTTGCTCAGTGGGTTAAGGATCTGGCATCGCCACAAGCTGTGGTGTAGGTCACAGATACAGCTCAGATCTGGATATGGAGTTGCTGTGGCTGTAGTGTAGGTCAGCAGTTTTGGCTCCAATTCAACCCCTGGCCCAGGAACTTGCATATGCCGCAGAAGTGGCCCTAAAAAAAGAAGGGGGAGAAAAGGAAAACAGGAATGGGAATGGGCATACTGAGTGAGGAAAAGAGTATGCGTAAAAGGGTAAAATTTCAGTTTCAGAATTAAATTGGTACATACCAGATGACAAAACATAATTTCAAATATATACATTTTAACCCCTTAATAGAATATAATAGGAATAGTAGACACAGTCAAACGAACTCTTCAAAGATACTGTCCACTGACATGAGGACTAACTGTGGCCATGTTTATGGAATTTCCCCTGAAATAACCCTGTATTCTTGGTAAATGTGTTTCATCTACTGTATTTAATCCAATTAAGAAAAACGTCCATGAAAAATGAACCACTATTTGACTCACCTAGCCTAAAAATAAGAGGCAACATTCACTCCAGAATTGAGAATTAGAGTAAATGAACTCTAATCCACTTGTCTCCTGAGAAAACACAGTACCTAATTTTGAACATCACACTGCTCCAAATCCAAAAAGATTTTTACTTTTTAATCTCTTGTAAACAAGAGAAGATATGAAAGTATATTATAGAACCAGGTCTTATATTATCACTTATCTTTGTCTGACTCTTAAGCAATGTTTATTCATAAATCATTTCCTGAGAATGAATGTAGTTAGAGGTATAGGGCTCATTTTGAAATGCATCTAGAAAATGAGAACAACTTCCTGAACAGAATCATTCTCCCCTAAATTATATACATGTAAATGTTTGATACATACTGAATTTTATGTTAAAATTCTCAAAGAAAGTAAACATTAGAAGTTGTTATTGAAGATAAGTCTTGAGTTCATCACACGACAGGGACATAATAGGAGAAATTTGGCTAAAGATAGCTATTAAAAGATTATTTCTTATCTAACTTAGCATTTCAGTAATGTTTGTTCATCTTCACTAAGTTATAATTGACAAAATTATAATGTTTAATGTGTACAAAATGATGATTTGATAAAAGTATACATTATAAAAGGATTTCTGTCATTGAGCTAACACATATCACCTAATGTAATTATCCTTTTTTTCTTGATAAGAACACTTAAATTCTAATCTCTTAGAAAATTCAAATTATACAATAATATCAACTACATTCACCATGTTATATATTAAATTCTGAGAGTTTATTAATCTTATAGTTAAAAGTAAATAACCTCTTTTTAAAGTCTCACTATTTCCAATACCCCTCAACCTCTGGTAACCACATTTTTTTTTCCTTGTTAGGGCCACACCAATAGCATATGGAAGTTCCCAATCTAAGCTACAGCTTCTAGCCTATGCCACAGCCACAGCAAAGCTGATCCAAGCTGCGTCTTCGACCTACACCACAGCTCATGGCAACACCAGATCTTTAACTCACTGAGCAAGGCCAGGGATCGAACCCACATCCTTATGGAACCCAGTTGGGTTCATTAATTGCTGAGCCACAAAGGGAACTCTAGGGTAACCACCATTCTATTCAATATTCTTTTTTAGATACTACATGTAAGTGATACCATGAAGTATTTGTCCTTCTCTGTCTGGCTTATTTCACTTAGCATAATGCCCTCCAACTTCATCTCTGTTTTCGCAAATTGATGGACTTCCTTCTCTTTCTTAAGGCTGAGTAACATTTTATTATATATATATACATATTCATTATATATATATTCATTATATATATTCATTATATTTATATATAATATTCATTATATATATATATCATATGAAAGTTCCCAGGCTAGAGGTAGAATTGGAGCTGCAGCTGCTGGCCTCACCATAGCCACAGCAACATCAGATCTGCACCGAATCTGCACCCTATGCCGCAGCTTGCAGCAATTCTAGATCTTAACTCACTGAGCAGGGCCAGGGATTGAACCCATGTCCTCATGGATACTAGTTGGGTTCACTTCCACTGGGCCACAATGGGAATTCCTCCGAATAATTATAAAGAATATCTTCTTTTATTCTCAAAAAAGTCCTAGTTTGAATGATAAGTATTATGTTTATACATATATAACTTGGAGTAGGCAATGGAATTTTTAAGTCAAATGCATTTGGGCAGAATTGAAAGGTAGAGGACACAATAAGGAAATCATTATGACAAATGTCAGATCTATATCTGGCCACTAAACCAGAAGAGGCTATTACACACCCTCTCAGTTTGGTCCATGGATTCTCAATATCAATTATCATGGTTAATTCAATTATGCAACAAGCATCCCACATCATTAAAATTGTTCAGATGGCTGTGCTGAAATCTTGTAAAGATCTGATCTAAGCTGTATTCTAAGTCAATTTGATATGTGAAGTAGAGAGCTGTGTCATTTCCCATAGGTTTAAGACCCTAAAAAGAGTCAGAATTATAAAGGAGGAGTTCCCGTTGTGGCGCAGTGGTTAACGAATCCGACTAGGAACCATGAGGTTGCGGGTTCGGTCCCTGCCCTTGCTCAGTGGGTTAAGGATCTGGCGTTGCCGTGAGCTGTGGTGTAGGTTGCAGATGCGGCTCGGATCCCGCGTTGCTGTGGCTCTGGCGTAGGCCTGTGGCTACAGCTCTGATTCAACCCCTAGCCTGGGAACCTCCATATGCCGCGGGTGCGGCCCAAAGAAATAGCAAAAAGACAAAAAAAAAAAGAATTATAAAGGAAATGAGGGGAGCAATAAAGAAAGTAGTTACGGCACAGAAATCCTATTCTCTGGAATATAGAAACCAAACTTTACTAAGATATTACCCTCAGTGTGAACTTATGGCCAACATATAAAAAGCATGTCCACTTGCCTTAGCCTCACTGTCTTCAAGGTCCATGGCCACATTCCATATCCTTTACTAAAGGCAGCACAATTGGTATGGGCTCTCTGTGCAAATACTACCACACAGCACTTTGCCTTATGTCTGTTCCTTCTAACTTTTATTACTAGCCCACAACTTACCCAAGGCAGTAAGACATGAGAGATCTGTGGGACCTGCCTTGTACCTATGTACACAGAACACTGTACTCTGAAGAAACTAATGCCAGCTATGATAAGGCTCCAAAAGAGTTTCTAACTTGGAGAAGGAGGACAGAATGGTTTAGAGGGCTTTACCCACAGGGGCTAAAGCAAGACTTTAGAATAAAGGAAATGTGCTTGTGGATATATAGGCAATTTGGAGGCAATCTCAATTTTATCAAGATGAAGTGGTTAAAGTCATATTCAAGAGAGGATGGGAAGAAAATCTATGGAGAAAAGGACATATGACAGGCTTGTGCTCTTATCTGGAGGCTCCATGGGAGAACTCACTTCCCAGACTCTTCAAGTTGTTGACAGAGTTCAATTCCATATACTTATAGTACCCAACTGTCTCTTTCCTTACTGAATTTAGGCCAGTGATTATCTCAGCTACTAAATGCCACTCTCAATTCTTGGCTCCTCTTTTCCATCTTCAAAGCCAACCATGGTTCATCAAGCCCTTCTCACACATCTAATCTCTCTGACCTCCTCCTCTCTCTCATCTCTCCTGCTTATCTTTTCTGTTGCATCTCTTCTGACTCCAACTGTAGACATTTGTCTGCTTTTAAGGGCTTAATTGATTATAATGGACCCACTCATATAATCCATAATGAACACTGATTTTAGGTCTGCGACATTAATTACATATGCAAAGTTCCTTTTGTTATATATTATATAACATATTCACAGGATGCTGTGATTAGGGTGTGAACATTTTATTATTTATTTATTACTTTTTAGGACCATGACGGTGGCATATGGAAGTTTCCAGGCTAGGGGTCCAATCGGAGCTACAGCTGCCAGCTTACACCACAGCCACAACAACACCAGATCCAACCCACATTTGCAACCCACACCACAGCTCACGGCAAACGCCGGATCCTTAGCTCACTGATCGAGGCCAGGGATTCTCATGGATACTAGTCAGATTCACTTCCACTGCACCACAATGGGAATTCCAGGGTATAAACATTTTTGAAAGAAGTTATTTTTTCTATTGTAGTCTGAATATTTAATGTCTTATAATGCTTTTTCTATGCTAAATCTTATTCATAAATGTAATTCAATGTTCCTGCAAATTTAAGATTGTGGATAATAAGCAGAACTTGTTTTTGTAAAGACCGTAGAATGGGAAAGCTGATGACAAAGTATAATATCCCTAAAGTATGGCCCTTTCATATCAAAAATCAAGCTAACTCTCTGTTAAATAGACAATACATACCTATCTGAACTTCTGTGATACCCAGAATCTTTTTCTAAATGTTTCTGAGTTACCTCCCTCTCACTCCTCACACTGGCTCTTCCAAACCTTTATCATTCTAAGTCTTTTACTGTTTTTATTATTCTGGATCATCAGCAGAATGGCATTGCCCTCTACCTCACAAAAAAGTGAAAGGCCTGTACTGCCTAGAACAATTTAAATATGCATGTATTTAATATATTCATTGGTATTATATCTTTACAACTCTTTATGGTAGGCAATGGCCATACCCACTGAAGACTTGATGGCCCAATAAAAAAGACAAAGCAAGAACTGCTTTGTATCTTAGATCAATACTGACCAATAGGACTCACTGTGATGATGGAAATGTCTTGTCTGTCCAAATGGCTCACTAATCATTCACAGGCAGCAAGTGCTTGGAATGTAGTTAGTGAAACAGAGGAACTGAATCTTAGTTTTATTTCATTTTAATATGCTTGAATTTAATTAGCCACGCCTGGTTTGCGGTTGAAGTCTACTCTGTCAGCCACTGTTGTTTGAGAATATGGAAGCTTCAGCCTCAGCTTCCTTTCTCCTCCTCCCTGGTGGGCCCTGAATTCCTCTAAACTGGAAAGTGTTTCACCGTTTTTACTTTGCAATGACCACCAACTGCAGTGTACTGCCACAAAGAGATTTAGGGAAGCTATGTCAACCCATGTTTGGCTTCATCCTTTATTCTGTTTCCTGCTCTGCTAGAAAACTAACTAGAAAGTAATCACAAGAGTTGGAATCTTTAATATGCTCTGTTTTTGAATCAAAGGTGTTTTTGGTTGGCTTCACCTACTCTCTCATAAGCAAACAATTAAAATATAGATTCATTTCTATTTGGGTATCTGTATTTAAATCCAATTTATCTGAATGTATTTAAAATTTATAGCTTCTAAAGTTTCCTAGATACAACTTTTCTGCTGAGTTTATTGGTTAGAGCTGACTTAGAAGTTCCAGAACAACAAAGTTGATAATGGAAACGTCAGCCAAGTTTTTAACTCTAGCCACCTAGCTATAAAGATCAGTATATATTACATTACACTCCTCTTCAAAAGGTTCTTTATTCTGTGTGGAGTAATTTCACCTCTCTAATAGATGGATGCATGATGCATCTCCGTGCATTACCTATTTCTAAGAATGAATCACGGTAATGTTACCCTTCACTTCTCCCCAGCACTGAGATGCTACTTTGGGTTATGATGCTATTCTATATGGGATTTGACAAACTTCAAATAATTTAATGAAGCAATAATCCCACTCTGGGAATGTAGGACTCATGAGGAAAAATCTGTCTTGCATTAATGTTATATACAATGTATATGAGCAAGCATTCCTAATATAAGTCATCTTAAATATGTCTGACTTTATTTTGGTACTGTTATTCATATTCTGAAACTTATTCTCCAGTCTGCATTTCTTCTCTCCTTTGAAAAAATTAAAATAACAGATCTTCCCTCTGAGAAAACAAGAAAGTGTGCAACAAATGTAGACATCTCTGACTCGGTGTATGCCTTTGAATTTCCTGAGGGTACCATTTTTTCTGATATGATGAAATGAAACTTTTGTACTTTATCCAATCTTTTGTAACTTTTTGATTTTTCTCTCTCAATTACTCTACACCTAGTGTGTTAATGTTTGTGATGGGCATTAAGGAAGATCATCCTTAAAAATTTATGGTGAAAATATAAACCATAGAGGCTGCACAGCTACTATAACAGAAGAATAAAAAAATTTTCACCTAACTTGCCTAGCTTAAAGTCATCCTATTGAATTGCCTCTAATATAATTGGCATAAAGAAAGAGCAGACAAAAGGAGTGCAGGGAGAGGTATTGTTAAAGAAGAGCAATAAAGGGAAATACATGACAATAGAAATATTCCCTTCATAATCTTACCTTTCACAATTTCTTTGTTGCTTTGGAGTTGAAAAAAAAAAGAAAATGTCTATAGAAAATCTAAATGAAAGTCATACATTTCTCTTTTTAAGATAATGGAACCAAATGCTTAGCTTTTTGAACCTGATGTCAAGAGAATTTCTGAAATTAAGGGCCTGGCAACATTATGTGAAACTGAAGGGTAAAGAAAAGTATCCAAAATTAAAAGACTGAAAAATAAAATTATCAAAGCGATTTTCATTTCATTAAGTATGTCATCAAATTCTCTTAGCTATGAGTCTGAAACCTTAGCAACTGCATTACAAATAGCACTGTACAGATTTAAGTTCTCAATTTACTTATAGAGAGATTAAAGAAGTAGTTAAATTCCCCTTTCTTTAGTTTTTATATTTTGTATTGACTTCAGCTGAATTGATAATAGCCTGAGAGAACATCAGAGATTCTGCTTGGCTACAACCCATTCAGAATTTCAATAGCAAAAATATATATACATAAATTATTTTCAAATAAAAATTAATTGAAATCAAGAAAATGAGACTGCAGGAGTTCCCGTCGTGGCGCAGTGGTTAACGAATCCGACTAGGAATCATGAGGTTGCGCATTCGGTTCCTGCCCCTGCTCAGTGGGTTAACCATCCAGCGTTGCCGGGAGCTGCTGTGTAGGTTGCAGACGTGGCTGGGATCCGGCGTTGCTTTGGCTCTGGCGTAGGCCGGTGGCTACAGCTCTGATTCGACCCCTAGCCTGGGAACCTCCATATGCCTTAGGAGCCGCCCAAGAAATGGCACAAAAGACAAAAAAAAAGAAAAGAAAAGAAAAAAGAAAATGAGACTGCGATGCTGATTTTGTGGCTAAGTAACAGTCCACATTGAAATACTGCTTCTTGATTTTTATGTCTCGGATTCACTCTCTTAAATGTCATCTCCTCAGAGAATTGCTCTGTTCACACCCTAGGTTAAGGTAACAACCATTGTTTTCTATCTCAATTTCTTGTTTGTTTTCATTATAACTCTCAATATACACTCATAATTATCTTATTAATGGTCCAGTTGATAGTTTCTCTTGGTTTCCTCCTCTGTATTGCAGTCAAGGAATGCAAGAACCTGTCTTGTTAACCTTTGAAGCTTTAGATCTTAACCAAACCCCTGACATAGAGTAGGTACTAGGTAAAAAGTGGATTAATTATTACATATATGTTAATTATTAATAATTAATCACTACATATAATTTATTCTAGATATATTTAAAGGCTATTGGGAATTATGCCTAAGTTCCCTTTCAATTAAAAAATGTATTATTATAAAATAATAACTAAAAACTCTTAGGTATTTATCAAAATAGTATCCGATAAGTCAATTTTTGTGTACTTTTTCCTTAAAACCATCATCTATGTACACATGTATATTATATATATATTAAATACAAGTTATTTGATATTAAAATAGATAAAATGAAATTTAAATAAATCAATCTCACTTATCTCCAAGAAGCTCATGAAGCTATGCACAAAGGAGTCCTTTGCCTACTGATTATTTACTCTAATTATTTGGGAAATATCTTGGAAAAAATAAGCTACTTGTTAATAGCCAACCTTATATGCAAGCTTATTAAGTAGAACTATATGAGACAAACATTTTTTTCACAAGCTTTTCTTAAGATAATATTTGGCTTGAAATAGTAATAGTATATTCACTTCATAAACTTAAAACTACTGAAAATACAATGAATAAAGGAAAATATTCTGATTCTACCTATGGAGAAAATCACTAAGAGCATTTCTGGTGCATTTCCTTGCAGTTTTTCTTATCTATATATTAAAGGGAACTATGAACAGTTGCCAATATATATACTTTTCAAGAATGGTAATTCTATGTTTCTACCAGGTATTTTACAATTATTTCCATATATAAAATTCTGTGATTTACGTTTTAATATAAAAATTTAATGTTATTAAAGTTATTTGTAATCATTTTGTGATTGATCACATAACTACACTACGGCACATTTAACGAACCCTTTATCATAATGCATTTGCCTTTGTTTTTTGTTATATATAATACCTTGAAGAATCTTTTTTTGTACGTAAGTCTTCAACTGAGTTATTGGTGACAACTTTAGTTCATTTTGGAAGTCTGTTACTGTTTCAAATAAAGCGGGATAAGTATTTTTAAGGCTCTTGATATATATATCCTCAAAATGTTTTCCAGAAATACTAAAGTATTCACCTCTTTGAAGTACAAATTTGAGGTTGCCTACTGCCTATATTAAAAATAGAAAATGTGTATTAATTTGATAGATGAATAGTTAAATATAGTATCTTACTTTAGTGGTGCAATTAGTTTTATACATTAACTAGCACTTCCTCATAATATCTATTTTTAAATGTATTTCCTACTAACTTTTAATTTCCTTTCTGTGTGGCGGTGCTTTTGTTTTATATTTTATATGATCCTAATATAACTGTTATTCTTATGTCATATTGTTGAAAATTTTCAGTTTTTTTAAAATTGTGTAAAAAAAAGTAAACATTTAGAGATGTTAATCTGTGTTGTATGCTTATACTCATCCAAAATCTCTTATTTGATATACTTGAAACCAAAATTCAGAATTTTATCCAAATTAGGAAGATATTTTTAGCCACACTATACATAGCACCCTTCCTCCCCCAATACCATGTTATTGAACACAGCATTTCTGAAATAAAAGGTGTGAATACTCACACTATATCTTCATATCTATACACTCAGGTCCTCCAAATGAGTTTTCACCTAAACAAACAAACAAAAAATAAGCAAAATGAATAAACCCTAAATTTTGAATTTTGCAACTGAGAACAAGCAATTATGAACCTATATCACCTCATAAATTTTCAAATCATACTTTGCATAAGATAGCCCTGTGTTACTGATAAGCCTAAACATGTTATGTGTGTGTGTGTGTGTGTGTGTGTGTGTGTGTGTGTGTGTTTAATTAAGGTATTGCAACAATTATCTCTTACTTGGAATAGATTATATATATATATATATAAATTCTTAATTAAACTAGTTACGAATTAACTTAGTTTAGTATTTGGGGAAGACAAATATCCTTTTCTGGTCTCTGATTATATTTTACAAACATTTCTAGGATTTATAAAATAGAAGATATTTGGTTAAGGTAAATATTTTGTGCAGTTGAGAAATAGTTTTGTTTAATCTACTCTTTATAACTTCTTGGTTTGCCTCATCACTTGACTTCTTATTTTCCTTAACATAAATGTAAGGTTTTGCCTGACGAAGATAGGAAACCCCAATCTTTCTTTCATTTATTCAACAGTGAGTCATCAAATATTTTTGTTTCTATGCCATTCATTACTCTAACTACTGATGATATGGAAATAAATACAACAGGGAAATTTTTGCTTTGTGAAACTTACATTTTAGAAAGGAAGGAGAAATAAATATATAAATATATAATATAATATCAAGTTGGTAAAACATACACTGAAGAGAAGGATGAGAAAATAGAAAAGGATGGAGTTGAGTGCTGTTCTAGAGTCCTCAGAGAAGGCCTCTCTGAGCAGATGAATTTGATGCTTGGAGAGATCCAGAAACAAGGACAGTGTGTCTCAAATAAGCAAGGGAGAAATGGTAGAAAATGATTCCTGAGAACCAACCAAAGTCATCAAGGTCAGATCCCATTAGGTATTATAACATGTCTGTCTCCCTTTATTTCATTCTTTCACATTTCTCAGTTCAACTCTTTGAAGTTTCAACCAGCATAAATAAATAAATAAGCAAGCAAATGAATGAATACATAGGATATATATCCCTATGGCAAGACACTGGTTGCTCAGTAAATAGCTCCTAAAGTATATGTATTTCAAATAATAGCAAGTGATATAAACAAAAGAAATATTTCTCTGCTACTAAAAAGTAAAAATTAAAGAAGCTTTCAAAGAGAAAATACAAGCAGCATGCCTGAAAGGTAAGACACACATGTTTGGATGGGGATGTTTAAGAGAGAAAATGTTCATGGATTACTTCTAAATGACAGATTGAACAATTCCTACACAATCTCAAAACAGAGACTAAAAGAAGGACATATCAAACTCATAAAATAAAAGGTAGATGAGAACAAGATAGACTCTAATAAGGAACGAGGTTATTTATTCAAATCAAGATTTGCCATTTAAACAAAACATCACAAATTGAGTGAGTTCTGAATTTAATGTAATCAAGGGTTGAAAATCTACTTCTTAGAGAATTAGAGTTTTAATTTTCAGAGTATCTGTTTTAAAAAAATCAGAACTTAGTTTAAATGAACATAAATTAGGGATAATGAAGCTCTTTAATTCCAATGATAATTAATTAGCAGTTCCTAATGATTTTTATTTCAGAATTATCTTGGGAATGAGTGCTATCTGCTAAAAAGAATAACATAATATCAAGGTACACCAGTCAATAAATCAAATTTCCCTCATGAATGGAATAAGCATCAATGTACTATCGAGGATTATAGGCAGGGAATGAATTTCTCTTTTAAGTTCTATTCTCTAGAGCAAATTATTCATATTGAGATTGTTTTTTGAATGGGGTTGTGTGACTTACTTTGAATTCAGTATCTGGGGCTCCCAGCAGAATTTCCTTAACAAACACCACAGCTGTTAGGAAGTCTGTCACATGGAAGCTTGATCTATGTGTTGTTTTATGAACTTCTAATACATTGATTCTTCTGCCTCCAGCTCTTCCTGAAAATGAAACTACTTTGGTAGACACTACAGAAACTGCTTCTTTGGTGGACACTAGTGAAAGACGGTGATCTATCTAGGGTAGGTCACATAATCTCTTCAACTGGTCCTCAATTTTAAAATGTAAGAATTCAAGGACATGATTTAAACTACATTTCCAAGTCAAAGATTTGATTGGTTTCTGAAATCAGAATGAGTTGACACCATAAGACAAAATAGTTGAAATGAAAACTATTTTCACTTTTAATGTATTGAAAGCATCAATATTTTATTCCATACAAACAAAAAAATAAGAAAAGTATTTGTCCAAGTTATATATAAAGTGTTGCATGACATTTTAATAAACATTGTTGCACACATTTTCTAATTCATTTTGCCATGTATCCATACTTTGAAACCAAGAATTTCCTCTCTACTGTTGGCCTTCTCTAGAACAAAAAATTCTGATTAGTAGTCAAAGTCTTTAATTGACTCTACATTCAATCTTCTTGTCAACAAACCAAAAAAAAAAAAAAGGAGATATGGAAAGCATTTGGCTCATCTAAAATAGCATATTTCCATACTGTATATTAAAAAATCCAACTAAAGTCAGAGTTCTTCAACCATCAAATTCAAGATTCTTCTGTAATTACTTTAAAAAAAAAAAAAGAAAACCACACAAATATTCTCCCCCACCTCTCTAAAACTCACCAAATTCAAAGATCTCTAAAGACTTATTACCTCCCAAAGGCTGACAAAAACAGAAAGAAAAACCAATGGAGAAAAAAAAGTCAACGTTCTAACACCAAAAAGGTGACAGAGGGGAGAAGCTAACTATGCTACATACGCTATTGTCACTTTCCCAACTCCTCCCTTAAACAACATGAGATAATATTTTAGGAAACATAACATAAATGGGAAGTAGGAGAAGTTAGGATCAATTTTAAAGTGTTTTATTTGTTGTTGCTATTTTCTACTTTCTTAAGAGTCAACAGTTTACATAAAGTTGTTTCTTATGTTTTCTCTATAAAAATGACTGATAAAATATCTTTAAGTGTCTCCATTTTATCTCCATCCATTAGCACTTAGGTATGGCATATTATTTGAAAATCCAATTCACACATTTTCCTTATTATTTCCTGAGATTTCAAGTTTTATTATTCCATTTTATGACCTTCTAGTAGTTACAACTAATACAAAATAGATGTTGCAAACAACCCCATAACTTCCACAGGTTACTCATCATATAAGATATGTCCCCTGAAAAACTAAGGCTAGGGAATAACTGCACAAACTCCATCATTTCCCAAGTTTTCTGACAGTGACTTATTTTAAAATTTGGAAATAATCCGCATAATAGCAAAAGAAACATTTTATATCTAAGAGATTTGTTTTGTTGTTGTAGCTGGCCAATAATATTTGGGATATGAAAAATTAAATTTATATAAACATTCATAAAAAAAACCCTTTCAGTTGTACTACATTTTTGCTTGGTGTACTGAGGTTATCTACTTCATAGTTAAATATTTCTAATCTCTTTTAGTGGTTGCCTAGAGAGTACAAGACTTAATCTCCATTTATCAGGTCTGAAAATACTCTAGTTATCTATTCAGTGGTTTAAAACAGTAAGGATATTTCCCAAATTCTGTGGACTTAATGGTTGGTTCTGCTTGTCACTCTAGGACTATTTTATTCCCTTATCTGGTACATGGGCAGAGGTAGAAGTTTCACAACATCCTCCCTCACATGCCTAAAGCCCTGGAGCTTGCTCTCCGCTGGGGTCCTTCAGTTCACCTTTATGTAGCCTTATCTCTCAAAAGGCTTGAGATGGTTTCACCACAGTCAGGTGATCTCAGAATTCCAGGAGGGTGAGAAAGGAATCTCAGGGACAATTAAAGGCTGGGATCTACACTCACACAAGGTCACCTGCACAGCATTCTACTGGTCAAAGCAAGACCTAATGCCAAGTAGATTACTCTTATAGCATTTAGCCTACCCTGACCAATACGGATGTTGTAATTTAGAGTTTAGTAGCACCAAACAAAAACATTTGGTGACAGATGGAAAGGAAAGGATCAAAAAAGAAAAAGCAACAACAACAAAAAAATTGGTGCATTCAAATACTTGTTAGCCAAATGCTTAGAAAAATTAAAGTCCATGACAATTTGGAAGACAGACCATATGTCTACTAGCTCAAGGGGAAATGTCTGGAAAGAACCATAATAATTATGATCTGTGTTGGTTATGACTATGGTTACTGACCTAATAATGTATCATCAGAAAAGAAACTCAGGGAAAGGATGGGCTGGTTTGCAAACAAAAATGAAATAAAGTAGAATTGAAACAGTGGGGGCCCCAAAGGATTTGAAAAGCTGACAGTTTCTATACCCAAAAAGCATGAAATGATAGTTTAAAAAGCCTTTGAGCAACAGGGTCTATTAAAACTAAGTGTTGCAGAAAAGATCACATGAAGAGAGTGGCCTCCCCACCTAAGCCAGAACATCTCACAGTAGAGTTCTTTAAGTTAAAAGAGACTCCTAGTGGTAAGAAAACAAAGACATAAATCAGGCTTGAGAATTAGGTGTAGAAGACACTTTGGGTATGGTTACTGGCACAGAGAACTAAATGAAAGTTAAAAAAAAGATTAGAACTGTACTATTTCTCAAAGGAATTTATTTCTAAAGATACTATATGCTTAGAACAAAGTTTTTGTCTATTGTCTATTCATGCCTGTTATGGGTTGAATTTTGTCCTCCCCACACTCACATGACCTAACTCTCAGTACCTTGAAATGTGAACTCTTAAGAAATAGGTTATTGCAAAGGTAAATAGTTGAGACGAGGTCATTCTGGATCCCCATTCCAATAAGACTAGTGACCTAGGGAGAATTTGGACATAGAGACACATGCACAGTGAGAACGCCATATGAAAATGGAGGTAGACTGCTACAGCCGAGTAATACCAGACAGCCAACAAACCACAAAAACCTAGAGGAGAGTCATGGAGCAAAATCCCCTTACTACTCTCAGAAAGAAACAACTCTACCCTTTATCTCAGGGTTCTGGCCCCTGGAACTGTGAGATGATAAATTTCTATTATTAAAGCCACCTAATTTGTGTGGCATTTTGTCACAGCAGTCCTACAAAACTAATGCAATGCCTTAAAAAAAATACATGAGCGCACATACAAAACAAAGCAAACCACGATCAAAAACCTTAAGTTCACCATAAATACAAGTAACATCAAGGATCTCCACTTAGTTCCATGTGCAGAGAGTGTTCATGATTCCTACCCAAAGAAATTACCAAATTGCTATGGACAAATACTTGTTGCATGTTCCATTCTTCTTTATAAAGAAAGCAAATTTTTATCATTGTTACCTTGTTGTGTTTGTTTTTTTCTTTTTTATAGTGGAGAAGATAGTGTGCATTTTTAGTTCACAGGTTGCCAAGGGACCATATTGGGACCTGATATTCACCATCTAGACAACTTGGATTTTTGTTGGATACTGTGATTACCTGGGGCTTTAGGTTCTCTCTCTTAAGGAGGTGTTCTATGTGTGGAAAAATATGAACTCAGTTTGGTCGAACATAAGACTGAACTTTTCAGACAAGGCATCTGTTCTCCAATATTCTAACTTCTTTATTCTTTCTAGGTACCACTAGAGTATATTTTTCAGATTTATTTGCAATAAAGTATACAATGAGAAGTTAAAGGAAATGATATGTACCACTTCCAGACCTGGTCCATGAAAACCTTCTTCGCATGTTGAGTGAAGAGGATTCTGAGGGCTCGCCTGAACTATCTCCCTGCTGTGCCTGGAAGCAATCCAGTATCAGCATTGAAACTATGTGACCCAGGAACACCCTTCAGTCCTGGGAAAATTGGGACATCTGGTCACCCTGCGGAGGATACTGAGGAGTGTGTAGCCAAAATGAAGAAATAGACCGAGATTCTGAATAATTGTAGAAAGCAGAGATTTTTTTATTAGTCCATGCTGCACTGTGATGTGATCAAAAAATAAAATTTTGTTAGGTAAATACCTGAAAGCTATGTGTTGTTTTCAACATGTTTTGCTATTTTAAAATGTCCCAATATCTCCTTTTATCCATGGCATATATTTTTCTACGTTCTAATCTGCCAGCTCTACTGTCACTTTTCTTACAAAACTAACATTCATATCCTGTTCTGCTACCTTAATTTTCTTTATTCTTTGTATATATTTAAGCTCATTGTGAAGGCTGAAAAGCTTGGGTTCATTAAAGAAAGCTAAAAAAGAGAAAGTCTAGCTATATCAAGCAGGAAGGAATTGTATAGAGGGAATTAAAAGAACTTATGCACCATTGGAAATATTGAAGGAAGACTGTAAGTGAACTACTTGGCATGACTCTTACAACAATTCAGAATTGGTCCATCAAAAGAGTACTGCCTAAGCCTGTCACTGGGTTCTCTAGTGAAGCTATGCAAGTCTGTGTCAGGAGATACCACTCCACAATCTATACAACCAAAGCTTGGTCCAAATATTAGAGAATCAAATCAAGAAGCTATTGCTACTGACACTTTCTTGAAATACAGGGATCATGCAAAAAAAAAAAAATCTATTGCAGGTAAACCACTAGCTTGCTGACCCTTAAGGTCATATTGCCTATAAATGATAAACATCTCTCTCTCAGAATACGGCACAGTTTCTTTCTTCTTAAGACTGGGCATCTCTTCTCCAACCTGTCATACAAAAACCAAGTCTCCTTCCATCTCCCCTACTTTAAATGTGTTTTCTAGGAAGGATGACAACAAACCTTATGCCAATTTTGTTCCTATTCTTTTTGTAGGTGTCATGTTATTTCTCTGTGGGAACAGTTGTGATCTTTTCTTAAAGATTGGGGGTTATAATTTGCAAATTTTATGTTTTAAGTCTAGATCTTTTTTTTTTTGTCTTTTTTAGGGCACAGCATATGGAAGTTCCCAGGCTAGGGATTGAATCAGAGCTGCAGCTACTGGCCTATGCCACAGCAACAGAAAAGCAGTATCTGAGCTGAGACTGTGACCTACATCACATCTCATAGCAACGCCACTGAGGAGGCCAGGAATTGAACCTACGTCCCCATGGATATTAGTAGGGTTTGTTTCCGCTGAGCCAAGACAGGAATTCCTAGGTCTTTTAATTATTTTCATTTAGAAATTTATTTGACTCAGTTTGAAGACAAACATCCTTATTGAGCCTTGAAACTTATCATATATTTTATCCATTTTGTGCATAAGCACAGCAGAAGGGATAGATGAAACCACAGATGGATGACCAAAGGTTAGTAAAAGTCAAGGCAACCATTTGGGGAAAACACACCGCCTGCTTCAAAGGAAAAGCAGCTGAGAGCTCCAAAGATAAGACCAGGTCAGCAAAGATCTTTCAAACGCAAAAGAGGAAAGAAAGGCAGCTTTAATCATATGTCAGGCTCAGAGAATTTATCACTACCCTAGACTGGATGAGTGGAGAAGGAACCTTCAACCTCCTTTGTCCTCTCCTTCCTATTCCCTGGCCCTTCCCACAAAAGATCAGAAATCTTGGTAAACAAGCTAGGGTGGGAAAAGAAAAAGCACCAAAATGAAAAATAAAAGGAATCTAAGCAAGCTTTTCCCTCATCAGCAGTTCCAAGCAAATAATGGCCTGTCCATTACTAAAGAGGAATATTTAGTACTTGAGAATGACTAGGAATTGTCCTAAGTTTTCTCTAGAGAAGTACAAGTCCACTAAATAGGTTTGAAGCGCTGGGCAGGAAAAATTAAATCACTCTATAATAGCATTCCACAAGGTATTTTTTTTATCACCCAAGAAATTGTTTCGAAAAATACATCAATATATTATAATAGTAACTACAGAATCATTATTCTTAGGCCACATTATCAAATTAATTTTTAACTAACTAGTATAAATAGTTATAATAAGAAACAAGCTGAAATTAAAAAAAATTTCCCAGTTTCATTAAAAAAATAGCCCATGACAAAACATATAAACTATATATAAAAATGAAAAATGTGATTGAATTGAATTATAGTGTGAACACAATTTATAGCCAGTTTTATAGCCATACCTAAAGAATGTCAAGCAATGAAAAAGTAGGAACTTGAAGAGAAAACATCAGCAGAATAACATAGAACATTTTTGTAAATGTACTTTTAAATATTTCTTTACTTTGCTTGAATAAACATACATGGCAGAACCATCAAATTGGAACAATGGAGCAATTCTGAATTGTATAGCTAGTATGTTAGATCTATGCAGGCTCCAAATAGGGCAGCAGTAGCCTTCAAGAATATAAGATTTACTTGGAAGAAGAGTAAAGTTATACATTTGGGTTTAAACATTTTACTTCTGGAGAGTGACAGAATATTCTTAATAAAATTATTTTGTGCTTATTATATGGAAAGTTCTTTGTTAAACATTCTAATATAGTATCATATTTAGTCTTCACAACAATGCTATCCAATTGCTATTATGTTTACCCTTTTACTATCATTTCTTTAATGTTAAGAAACTGGTTTTGACATGGGGAAAAAAAAGCTCCACATTAAAGCCATTTATGGGAAAAAGATATTCAGGTGCTTTAGTGGCCCAAGGGTTCAATTCATCAGCTTTGCCTGTTTCTCCAACACCACTTTAGGACAAATGGTAGGCTGCTTCCATTTGTACTAGGCTCATACAATTGCAAGTGTCCTTCTTCTCACCAACCAACCATAGCCTTTCTTCACTGGTTACAAAGCCAGAGAAACAAGCTCTGCTTCCATAAGCATATTTAGTCCAACATTAGAAACTATGGTTTTTACCTTCAGCTTCAGGACTCAGAACATATCTATAAAATTACACATAGTTTCTATCTAAAGGGATGATGGTCACATGGTTTTAAGCTGAATATAGAAAGAGAGCATGAAGAAAGAATAAGAAGTGGAAATTGGATGGTGGCATTTTATGTGTGTGTGTGTGTGTGTGTGTGTTGGGTTATTCCAATACTCATCTTTCCTTTCTGAAATTACAAAGGGCATTCCAAGATTTGTCTCTTTTGGAGTTCCTGTCGTGGCTCAGTGGATAGTGAACTCAGCTAACATCCATGAAGATGTGAGTTTGATCCCTGGCCTTGCTGAGTGAATTAAGGATCCGGCATTGCTGTGGCTGTGGTGTAGGCCAGCAGCTGTTGCTCTGATTGGACCCCTAGCCTAGCAACCTCCATATGCCGCAGGTGTGGCCCTAAAAGGCAAAAAGACAAAAAAAAAAAAAAAGATTTGTCTCTTTTAGCTTGTTCTTTCATTTTACATTGAGCAGTACACAATTTATGATTAGAGACTATGGGGGGATAAACATTTCAATTGGTTTTATTATATCATTTTAAGCCTTAGGAATGTATAATGTAGTTGTTATTATGAGCAAAGAAAAAAATATGAAAGTAAGTTTTCATCTCTCCTCCATCTTTCTTGAAATACACCCTCTCATTTTTCAGAGGCTATTTTTTTATCCCAAAGCTGCTTCTAAAGATAGCATAATAGAAACAATATTAGGGGAGTGTTGAAGATTATAAAATCCACTTGTGCACCTGACACAGTTTTCCAGCTCAGGAAAGCCAGCAAGGACCATGGGTTTGCCACAAGAAAAGTGAACTGATTATTTTTCTTTGAAAGCTTTATCATATAAGATCAAGGTCAGCCTCATTCTCTGTCCACTAAAAAGTCCTTAGCTCTGATCTGTAGTGCTGTGCTAAGCCTAATCTCCTGAACACATTCAAGTACTTGAAGGCAACTATGTAGTTCGCACTTTATTTTCTTCAACAAAATCATTCTTCTTTTGATGCCATTTTCTTCACTATGCTAGTCCTCCTTCAGACACATTTCCTTTATTGATGCCTTTCATAAAATGTGGAATGCATAATTCAGTCTAATAGAGACCTCCTTACAAAGTCTGACCAGAGAAGATTATAATGTGACTAGTGCATCTTAGATTTAGCCTTTCAACATTACAAATTCAGTTTACGATCTGATACCAAGCATTCCTAAAACTTGCATACCTACAATTAACTACTTGACATGAAACATCTAACTCTAAATAAATTTTCTTAAATATATTCATTCAGCTTTATCCAACAATTTAAAATCCTACAGATTATTGAGAGATTGCTATTACTATTTCCAGATCTCTGTCATTATTGCTACATAATTTAATACAACGACATCAAAAAGATGTGTTCATCTCACACCAGATCAAAGGCAGAGATTATTTTCTGGTAAATAATATAATATAAGCAATTTCTTACTGAGAAAATTATACCATGGAAAACACATTAGGAATTTTTAAAAATACTATAAAATCTAACGCAAAGAATGAAATGCACTACTTACACTGTACTCTAGAAATAATTGTGAAAAGTACAGTATGTTAATTATCATAAAACATAAAGGCCAGAAAAAACCTGAAAAGGGAGTTCCTATTGTGGCTCAGTGGTAATAAACCTGACTAGTATCCATGAAGATGTGCATTCAATCCCTGGCCTTGCTCAGTGGGTTAAGTATCTGGCGTTGCAGTAATATAGTGTAGGTCACAGAGGAGGCTCAGATCTGGCATTGCTGTGGCTGTAGTGTATGCTGCAGCTGTAGCTTCGATTCAACCCTAGCCTAGGAACTTCCATGTACCATGGGTGCAGCCCTAAAAAGATAAAAAATAAAAGTAGGAGTTCCTGTTGTGGCTCAGAGGAAACAAATCTGACTAGCATCCATGAGGATGCAGTTTGAACCCTGGCCTCATTTAGTGGGTTAAAGATCTGGCATTGCCATGAGCTGTGGTATAGGTCACAGACGCAGCTGGAATCTGGCATTGCTGTGGTATGGTGTAGGCCAGCATCTACAGTTCCAATTTGACCCTTAGCCTGGGCACCTGCATATGCTACGGCTACAGCCCTAAAAAGACAAACACACACACACACACATACACACAAAGATAAAAAAAAGAAACCTGCAAAATTATGTTGTTGCAAGACATTATATTTCAAGTCTTAATAGAGAAATAAATGGGATTTCTCTCTTAAGGAAGTCATTTTTCCAACTACAGTTTTTTTTTTCATTGTGAAAAATTTAAGCAAAATAGAAAATGTAGTAGATAAGGCATCATACCAGAGCAGAGAGTTTGGTTATCACTGGTTCCACTGTTGTGACATTAGGTGCAGCATTTAAGCTTTGTTTTTTTTTGTTTTGTTTTGGTTTGGTTTGGGGTTTTTTTTGTCTTTTTTTTTTTTTTTTGCCTTTTCTAGGGCTGCTCCTGTGGCATATGGAGGTTCCCAGGCTAGGGGTCCAATCCAAGCTGTACCTGCCAGCCTAAGCCAGAGCCACAGCAACGCGGGATCCGAGCCACATCTGCAAACTACACCCACAGCTCACGGCAATGCCGGATCCTTAACCCACTGAGCAAGGCCAGGGATTGAACCTGCAACCTCATGGTTCCTAGTCGGATTCATTAACCACTGAGCCACGATGGGACCGTCTCAAGTGTATTTTAATTTTTTTTTTGTCTTTTTTTTTTTTGCCATTTCTAGGGCACATGGAGGTTCCCAGGCTAGGGGTCGAATTGGAGCTGTAGACTCCTGGCCTACGCCAGAGTCACAGCAATGCGGGATCTGAGCCGCGTCTGCAACCTACACCACAGCTCATGGCAACGCCGGATCGTTAACCCACTGAGCAAGACCAGAGATTGAACCTTCAACCTCATGGTTCCTAGTCAGATTCGTTTCTGCTGCGCCATGATGGAAACTCCTATTTAATGTTATTCTAAATTGCTGGCTATATTCCCTGTGCTGTAAAGTGTATCCTTGTATCTTACTCATTTTATACATAATAGTTTATGCTTTTTAATCCCTTGCCCTATTTGTCCCTCTCCTCTTCACTCTCCCCACAGGTAATCAATAATTTGATCTTTATGTCTGTGATCCTGTTTCTGTTTTTTTATATTCATTTGTTTTATTTTTTAGATGCCACATATAAGTGATATCACACAGTATTCATCTTTCTCTGACTTATTTCACTAAGCATTTTATCCTCCAGGTCCATCCATGTTGTTGCAAATAGCAAAATTTTTTTTTTTTTATGTCTGATTAATATTTTATATATACCTCACATCCTTTATTCATTCATCTATTGATAAGACACTTGGGTTGCTTCCACATCTTGGCAAGTGTAACTAAGGCTGAATGAACATTTGTATACATGTATCTTTTTGAATTAGTGTTTTTATTTTCTTCAGATATATACCCAGGAGTGGAAATGTTGGATCATATGGTAGTTCTATTTTAGTTTTTTTGAGGAAACTCCATACTGTTTTCCACAGCAATTGCACCCAATTTACATTCCCGCCAACAGTATACAGGGGTTCCTTTTTTTACACATTCTCATCAAAATTTGTTATTTATAGACTTCTTGATGAAAGCAATTCTGACAGCTGTGAGGCAGTATCTCATTGTGGTCTGGATTTGCATTTCCCTGACCATTAGCAATGTTGAGCATGTTTCAAGAAACAACTGCAGCAAAAAGAATAAAATACCTAGGAATATATTTAACCTAGGAGACAAAAGACCTATACTTTGAAAACTGTAAGACACTGGTAAAGAAGACTGAAGAGATAAATAAACTGAAAAATATCCCATGTTCATGGATTAGAAGAACTGACATTGTTAGATTGTCCAAACTACTCAAAGCAATCTACAGTTTTAATGGAATCCCTATCAAAATACTCATCATTTTTCATAGAACTACTATAAATAATCTGAAATTTCTTTTTGGAACAATAAAATAAACCAAAGTTAAAGCAAGCTTGAGAAAAAGGAACAAAGCTGGAGGTATCACACTCTCTGACTTCAGACTATACCACAAAACTACAGGAATCAAAACAGTACTGATACTAAAACAGACATACAGATCAATGTAATAGAATAGAGAACCCAGAAATAAACCCATGCACAATCCCTACCTCTTCTTGAAATTAGTAATGATTAAGGCGTTAAAATAAATTACATTTTAAAGATCACCTTTTAGGCATGACACAATCTCCTATCTCATATCCCCTATTTAACTCAAGGCCTGATTCCTTATAGGTTATTCATTTCGGCAACCACTTGTCTTGTAATAAACATACAGTGGATGGGGGTAGGGGTTTCCTTATAAATAGGTCTTCTTTTTCCAGTCCCTTTGGGTTGAAAATCAAGTACATGGTCCCTGCATGGGCCCTTGGCATTATTCAAACAGAATGTGTGAGTTGTGATAATAACACAAACCATGAAGTGGTATCCACAAATTTGGTGAACTAATGGACATTTATCTACAGTTATTAATAAAGATAATCCTTTCAACCACTGAAAATCCTCTCTATTCTCCACTGGTTAGAATCAGTAGGAAGGAAGATAATTATACTACCCTTAAAACCTATAATGTTCTTTTGTGTGTATGTGTGTGTGCTCTTTAATGCTGCACTTGGAGCATATGGAACTTCCAGGCTAGGGGTTGAATAGGAGCCATAGCTACTGGCCTATGCCACAGTCACAGCAGCTCCAGATGTGAGCTGCACCTGAGACCTAAGCAATAGCTTGTGGCAACGCCAGATTCTTAACCTACTGAGAGAGGCCAGGGATCAAACCCACATCCTCACAAATACTAGTCAAGTCCTTTTTTGTTTGTTTGTTTGGTTTTGGTTTTTGGTTTTCTTAGGGCTCCACCTGTGGCATATGGAGGGTACCAGGCTAGGGGGTCAAATCATAGCTGTAGCCACTAGCCTACACCACAGCCACAGCAATGCCAGATCCAAGCTTCGTCTGTGACCTACACCACAGCTCACAGAAACATCAGATCCTTAACCCACTGAGTGAGGCTGAGAATCAAATCTGCATCCTTAGAGATGCTAGTCAGATTTGTTTCCACTGAGCCACAATGCGAACTCCCTAGTCAGGTTCTTGGCCCACTGAACCACAGTGGGAACTCTCTATAATTGTCTATTTTTAATCCTGGGATATTTTAGGCTTCTGCAGTTCTTTTCTCTCTCATTTTTCACATTTTGCAACAAACCTTCTGTTTAATGTCTTCATATTGGCTATATCTCCACTATGAGAAGTATCACTGCAGAGATATATGATAGTTATACACTAACAGATATTTTAAATATCATTCAATATTTTAATAACTGGTAAATAAAAAATATACTTCTGTTTAATTTTTTAGGTAAAATGACTTTTAAATACCAGAAGTGGTGACTGTTTAAGAAAAGCATAATAAATTCTCCACTAGTGAAATAAGAAGCCTACCACTCAGTACAAGAACCATTACCATGAAGGGACTGAATTATGTATGTGAACAAGGTCCAGTGAGTGAATCAGGCTATCAAAGAGTAACTTTATTCCAAAAATTTGTTTCTAAAAAAATAAACATTATTTTTCCAAAATTGTAAAAGAGCACCGAAAATGTTTTAAAAGATTTCCCAGAAAAGATATTAAAGTCCATCAAAATGGAAAGAAAAGTTTCAATGGTCACTTTTTATTATTATTATTATTATTTTGCTTTTTAATCCACTCCTGTGGCATATGGAAGTTCCCAGGCTAGGGGTCGAGTGGGAGCTACAACTGCTGGCCTATACTACAGCCACAGCAACACCAGATCCTTTACCCACTAATCAAGGCCAGCGATTGAACCTGCATCCTCATTGATACTAGTTGGGTTCATTTCCACTGAACAACAATGGGAACTCTTCAATGGTCACTTTTTAAAATGAAAAGTAGCTTACCTTTTTATGTGTGAAACATTTAAAGTTATTTCTAGCCTTCAATCATATTCCATATTTTCAAAGTATTCTGTGATAAACTCGATGATGTTAACTTCACAATATCAATTAAATAGTGGGAATAAGACATTATTCTAAACTATGAAAAGCAAGGTGCAAATAAAGATTTATATCAGTGATATATAATGAACAAATAATGGTTTCTAAGTTCCTTACATATTTTGGTTAGTAAGAAGAATTTGCAAGATTCTTAGTTTGGTAGAAATTTTATTTCCTTCCTATGAGGGCCCTCAATCTTTCTATTTTGCTAAAAGAATTCTTTTTTTTTCAGGAACTTATTCATTTGATACATGACTTAGGAGTTGGTGACTTCAAATTCCAACTCTCAGGAGACCCTGATGAAACTAAGTCATCACAATGATTGCATTCCTTTTTGTCGTGATTGGTTTAGAGACAGACATGCGACCCAGTTCCTGGCCAATAAGAAGCAAAGGGAAATTGGTTTTAGGCTTAGAGAAGATTTTCTTGTGAAGATTTCTCTAAGTTGACATTGGGAAGTGCTACAGCCATTCTGCAGCCATGAATAGAGCCACCCTAGGGGCAAAGCCAAAATGATGCCTAATCAGAGAAATGAAAATAACCTGGACACTATACACAATATAAACAATCTTGCAGCCTCCCATAGCTTAAGACTTTCAGTTACACAAAAATATATATATTAAATAACTGGTGTCTTTGACTTGTGGTTGAATAAATAATGCCTGACAAATTAAGAATATAGCTGGTTTTAATTAAGCAAGGAAGCAATTGTAGATGAAGCAGCACTGTGTAAGTGATGAATCATGTAAAAGTTAATAAGAAATAAGTCGAAGAAATTCTTAAAAATTTGTTTATCAAGTAATATTAATAAAGCAATATCACCTTGATATCTTCATTACAAGATTTTTTAAGACAATGGTCAGATTATCTCACCTTCAATTTCACAAAAAAGTGTAAATAAAGACTGTTGTATCTTGAAACACTGTCTAATGTAGGTAAGTAAAATTTGCTACTCCAAAATGGGTCTCTGCAGCATGAGGTTTAATTTAGACTGATTATTTTTAAAAAACAGAAGATTCAAGAAGTCTTTTATTTTACCTCCCCCTTAGTTGCCTAATATAGATGGAGGGCCTGTAAGTGGAATAGAGCTATTACCAGAAATACCTGCAAAGAATGTGAGCTGGGGGTGGTATGAGAAACCAGGCTGGGCCTAGAGATGAGAGTCCTCTCTGTATCCCATCCTCTTTGAGTGGCCCAGCAAACATTTATTTACCAAATGTTTGTTTTTCCATCTCCTTGTGAATTGACTTCTTCCTTTTTGAAGTCTCAAACCACTATCTCTAATACCCTCTTTGTCTTTAGCTAAATATATTATTTATGGTGAGGTATCCCACCACTTTGGTGAGTTACTCAGTTTTCCTGGATCTCTTCCATGTATATATTATTAAACTTTTGTTTGAATTTCTTTAATCCATCTCATGTGAATTTCATTCTTAGACAAGCCAGAGAACTTAGATGAGTAGAGGAAAATTTCTTCCTCCCTGACATTTGGCAGTGTCTCAGCTAAATAAAGATTTAGTTGAGAATGAATTACCTAATCCATTAGAGATGACTAGATAAATGATAGTTATGATTCAAGGGTTTAAAATCTAGACATGATTCTTGAAAATGTTCAGGAATGTTTAATGAATGTTTTATTCATTCATTCATTTATCTATTCTTTGTCGATTTCTCATTCATGCACTCATTTCTTAAATATTCACTGAGGGTCTACATATGTGAGATTCAGACTATCAGGTACATTGCCTACACTGGGAAACTTGAAATAGAATTTGCGTTTTTGAAGATCATAATCTAGAGGGGAAAAAGTGTCACATGATTAATCAAATATGTAATTAATTATTTTAATTGTGGGAAGCACTAAGATTAAAGAAAAAGGTTAGAGTTATAAGGAAATGGATAATAAGGATAGCTGATCTAATCTGGGTGATTGGGAAATTTTCCAGGAGCAATGGCCTACCAAGAGAGATGGCTAACAGCAGGAACAGTCAGTCCTCAGGGAAGAAATATTTTATCAGAACATTATTCAGAATTGTCAGTGCATGGTAATAATAAAAAGCAGCCCAAATTTTTAGTTGGCTTTATTATTGTTTTAAAACTTCCACATTTACCTCAAATAATAAGCGCTTCTTACAGCCTGCAGCATGGATAGGCCTATCACTGTCTTGCCTTTGATAAAAACTGTCCATGAAGTAGTGATTTATATATAAAATGAGATTTTTACAGAACTCTTAAACATGTGACGACAGTGAAAAACCAGAATCCATGTCACTCATCTATCACACCAAAGAGACCCAGGTGAAGAGCTATAAATTTCAAAGGTAGATATTGCGACTATTTAATTCTCACACCCTGTTTTTCCCTAAGAGTCCTTCTCCATCTCTCCCTTTCTCAGGTTGACATAGGTCACTCTACACTATGACAATGACGGACATTAAAAGGACACACATGCACACAACCCCCGTTCCACTTTAAGGGCAAAAGAGATACACAACACAAACACACACTTACAGATTCTTTTAAAAATATGTTCTAAGATACTGGATTAGAGAGGTTTCAATTCATCCTGGTCTGGAAGCTTCTTACAATAGATAAGTAGTTTTTATTGGATTGGTCCAGTGATTGAAAAACATTATAACGATAGAGATGAATGGACAGCTCTTTAGTAAAAAGTTTAAAACTAGGATTATCTTTGCAGTAGAGTTCTTATGTTTTAGACATCTTGCCTTGTCATTTTTGACTTTGACTAAATTTTCTGTATAATACATTGTTCTTAAGCTAGTGTTAATTTTCTCAAATTTGAATATAAAATTTTAGTTCAAAATATTTCCCGTTTTTTGGTTAACACAACTTTTAGGTGTGCCTCACTTCTACATGTTTAAACTGTGTCAGTTATAGTTTTTAAACATTAATGAGTTGACAATTAAAAAGTATGTAATGGTCAATTGTGCTTTTAGTCAGGAACATGAATAGTGATGACAAAAATGGGACTAATACTTTACATATGTAAAATGAAAGATTGTCTTCTTAAGGGTTTAATCCTAATCCATATTAATACAGACAATTTTAAAAGTTTAAGCATACATGTGCAATCAAAGGGAAAAGCAATCATTTTTAAACTGAACAAGAAAATCAGTTTTGTTAGTTAAAAAATCTTTAACCATGCAAAATGAATTTATAGTCCTATTTTTAGCTTTTAATAATTAGGAGACAATTTAATCAGCACAAATAAGTCATACTATTAGTGTCAATCTCATTATATATTTGGAAAAATGGAATTAATTATGGAGATGTGCTAAATGGAAGAGAAATATATAAGAGTTTTGATAATGTTAAAATTTCTTTAAATGCCAGGCAACTATTTTAAAAGCCATTATTTTAAAGATAGAAAAGGGGGAAAGGAGTTTTGAACTCCAAACCACCTTTAGATGAATTTTATATCTGAAGTAGACTTTTAAATCTTTTCATTTTAAATATTTGCTAATAATTATATTTATTCTACAGTAACTGAACTCCTTCCTCTAAATCAAAATGTCTCAACATCAGACTACTGACATTTGAATTGGATAATTCTTTGTTGTGGGAGGCTGTCCTGTGCACTGGAGGATGTTCAGCAGCATCCTTGGTCTCTATCCCCAGCTGCCAGCAGCACTGCCCCTTTTCAGATGTGACAACACAAATACCTCCCCTCCAGAGATTGCCAAATATCCCCTGGGGAGCAAACTCTCACTTGGTTGAGAACCATTACTCTAAGTGCTTTGCGGAAAGATAAGAAAAGGGTGGGAACACAAAGTGCATGCTACAAGGAGAGACTGACTCTTTGTCTTATTAATAAACAATAGTCAGCAACGAATATTTTAGATTCTTTCTTTTTGCCTTTTAGGCAGTGGACAAGTCTCCACCAGGTAGAACATTAAAAAATGCCAGGGTGAAAAGACTCCTAAGGAATGTTCTAACTTCTCACCTGAGGGCAGAATAGTAAGACAGGACTTTAGCAGGAGGTTAAAAGTTCAGCCAAATTCAGTTAATTTGGGGGGTAGAGGTATTATCTTGCAAGTGGCATTCATTGTCTGGACAATCTGGATTTGATCCAGAGGAGTGGCAAGAGATAGTCAGGGACCAAAGGTCAAGAACACATATGGATAGAAAGGGACAACTGCAAAGGATAAAGAAATGAGAGAGCCATAGTGCAAAGTTCTCAGCCCTTGCATCCACCTGCCTTCAATGTCTCCTCAAAATGTACTTAATACTGTGCAACAATACAGTCTCTAGACAGCTGCAGTGAATTTCACTCACAGTAAGTTATAGCTTTGGATTCTCCTTTCTGTAATACTGATAGTTTCTCTCTGAGCACTGCAATCCCTGCAACTGAGAGATGAGCTATATACAGAGTAGGAGGTTGTTTAGAAAGAACAGTGCTTTCAATCTGTATGAAATTGGTAACATGCTAGTAGGATTTCCTGAACACCCAGGTGTAATTAATTCTTATAAAATCAAAATTGTGTACTATCCATGATCAGAGGAACCATGTTTTTATGGTTCACAATATTTTATATCATTTGCCTGTTTCATAAATAAATGAGTGAATGAATGGAAGCATCAGATGATAGGCCTATTTTTCAGGTATTCCTACTTTGAGCCACAGAATTTTGGCTTTTATTTCTAGGTAGCATAAAGCTATCCAAGAGGTATTAGTATATAGAAGATAGATAGACTACCTGAGTGTATTTTAAACTTAGAATTTTATCATGACAAAAAATTCAGAACAACTGTATCCTTATTTTCCAATCAGAACTATATATTATTTACTATGCAAGTCACATACAGTAAGTTGAGAGGGATTTAATTTGATTCTACTATACTTTTAGGCAGTATGATCTATTGACTTTGATGATAAACTCATGACTCAGCCACTTACTAGGGCAATTTTTGTTTTCCTAGGTATGTTTCTAATTTTTTTTTTTTTACTAGAGATTCTATATTCTATTACAGGACTTTTTTGAGAATAAAAGACTATAATACAAGTAAAATACTTCTCTGCTTACCAATTTGCCAATATTCATTCAAAACATTAACAAATGTTTAATAAGAGTTTAATCTGTTAGTACTTTGCTGTTCATCCTGAAGAACTGAAAACACCATTAATCAATGTTGCCAACATCTGATCACAATCAACACTGCACTTTTTTTTAACTCAATGAATTTTACTACATTTATAGTTGTATGATAATCATCATAACCCAAAGTTGGATAATGCAGAGCTTTCCATGAATATCGAAATATAGTTTTAGTTGACAAAAGGACCATTTTTCTAGCACTTGTGGCTCCAGAGAGGAACGATAATTCTAAGAACCTCAAGATGGAGACAGTAGAAATCAAACAGTTCAGACAGTAGGGAACAAGAGCACTGTGGTCCTGCAGAAGAGGTGTCACAGAATTGCAAAGCAAAAGAAAAAAAAAAATTTGGACTGTTTGGTTTCTACTGTCTCTATCTTAAGGTTCTTAAAATTTTTGTTCCTCTCTAGAGCCATAAGTGCTAGAAAAATTGTCCCTTTATCAACTAAAACTGTGTTTTGATATTCATGGAAATCTCTGAATTATCCAATTTGTGTTATAAAAACCCTCTCGCCTTCCTGAATGAATATCTGTGAACACTTGTACAAAGCCGCACTTCTCACCCTCTTTACCTGCTCTCACACACACCTGGCCCCTCCCGCATGAGAGCAATACCCACTCTGGCAGCAGGTCAAGAGGCTGATGTGCAGACATCTCACTGTCTCTCCACATGGCTGCAGGGGAATCTCTAAGGCCTTTAATGGCAGACCAACTGTGGAAGCACCCTCCTGTTCCTATGTTATTATCTGTATTATTATTTTCTCCATGTCTATACGAATAAAGGCAAGAAAAATGCAAAGCAATTCCATAACTTCAAACAGGGCACTATAATTTTTGTACACATATAGATTTATTTATAAGCAGAGTAGGACTCCTATAATCATGAAGAATAGTACTGACTAGGTTCATGAAGACAAAGCAGTTTTCAGGGATCTAGAGAGTTCAATATGCTATGTTTTCTGGGTAAGGAAAAGGAACTATATTGTCATAGATTTCAAGTGAAGAGTGGCAGAATCACAGAAACTGTCACATAAACACTCCACAACCAAGCATCAAACTGATTTTAAAATGCCTCTTTGTGTGTTCTATTGATTTTTCATTATTATGACCTATTCTTACACCTACTTGGTTGTGATCCTAATTTTCTACTCAATCTTTGAGTAGAAAGATACTGGGGTAGTGATATAGTGTGATTATCCAGAAAGACAGAATAAAGAGATTAAGACTCCCTGCTAATGAGAACAAGGGAAGCAAAAAGAAATGTGTCAATCTAAGTGTTCTACCTGTAAATTGAGCTGCCAGACAAATGGAAATAAATAATGCTTCATCACTAATCTCTTTTTGGTGGGAAAAAAGTCTAAAAATAAATATAAAGCAAAACAAACAGAATAAATCTATTGCAGGGAAGCAGTATAAATTTGTAATACTACATCTTAATAATATTATAAATGTTAAATTATTGACAGAACAATGTAAACCAATTATAATGGAAAAAACAAAAATCATTAAAAAAATAAATAGATGTTAAATTATATTCAGACTATTTTTATAGGGTTAAAACAGTTTTATTTTCTGAAAAACACAACTATTTTTTAAAAAATATAAACATGACATATATCAGATATACATGTATTAGCTTCATTTTGATTATGACATTTAATTTATTATACTGTGTATAACTGTGAATGGAAAGTTAATTGTAATACAGTATTTATACTTATACATAAATAGTAAAATAGATTTTATGAATACTAACAAAGTATGAGGCTTTTAATAGGTAATAAAAATAAACAACGCTATTAGAATATTATTGCTTCTGAAATAGATATATGCATATATATTTCTAGATGATCCACCTGACAGTGTTTATATTTATTTTTGTTTAAACCTTTAATCTTCATTTATTTTCTTTGATCCACCCTAAAATATCTCTAATAAGACAATGTAAATAGTGGCATTTTAAAAATGGATTTTACCCTAAGCAATATAGATATTTTTAAATCTTGCAAATATTAATATAAAAAGTATATATTTAAATGTTAATTATATTAAGAAATTATATTCCATTTGGTTCCTCTTTTAAAATGTGAATATTAATTAAATTCAACTGTTCAGATGTATTTCTCAGTTTTCATTTCCTCTCAAAATTAAGTTTTCATTGGTATTTATCTGATATTTAAGAAAAATTTAAATTGCTTTAGCTACTTTCTTTGAATGGGTTACTAAGTTAATAGCTATGAACAAGATTCAAGTTGGAGTGGACACAAAGGGTCAAGAAATACTCTGATGATATATTAATTGCACATATCTCATGGGCCCAAACAATTTCAGGAGGCTTCTGCTTGTGCTGCAGTATGGTATGGGTTGCTAAGAATCCTGACTCTTCAATCAGATGGAATGACATTTAAAACCACTCTGGTATGAGCTATGCAAACTTGGTCAAGTTAATCTTTCTAAACCCTGGATTTTTTATCTGTATTGCTAACAATATCTACTTACATAGAAGTTATTAGGCTGGCAGGAGAAAATACACCTTACTTAATTGTGTCATAAGTATTTATTATGATGATATTAGTGTTATTATGTTTTGGTAACCTATTTATCCTCTTTTTTTTTTTTAAGAGAAAGAGGTTAGTAAAAGGATATAAACTCTCAGTTGTAAGATGATTAAGATCTGAGGATCTCATGTGATTAAGTTGATAACGCTGTACTGTTACCTGAAACTCCCTAATAAGAACTAAATATTCTCACCAAAAAAAAAGGAAAAGAAAAAGAAAATATGTGAGATAATGGATATGATAATTAACTCAACAGTGGGAATCCTTTCCCAATGTGTACATGTATTAAAACATAACTGTACACTTTAAATATCTCACAATTTTATTTATCAATGATATTTCAATAAAAGGAAAGAGAAGGAGGAGAAGCAAGAAAGGGGACGGGGGAGAGGTGGAGGAGAATGAGGAAAGCAAAGTCTATCTGGTTAGGGTTGGTACTGATAAGAGTGAAATCATTTCAGGACAAAAGAGAAGTAAAATGGAGAAATTTCAGTTTCTCCAAATCGGAACTTATCAATGAAAATGGCACTCTATTTTCAATATGACTTGGACACTATTCTGGAATGCCTGTACGTGAGAGGAATGAAAGATTATAGGCATTTAGAACTAGTAAGTACTTTGGATATGACTCCTGAATTATGGGGTATCTATAAATATACATATAAAATAGTAAATATATATTAATTTTGAAAGAGAATAAAAGTAGATAAAATAAATCAAAATCAGATTTTAGTATTAGGTATGCCCATAACCCTTTAAAACATATTTATTAAGTCATCAAATCAACCCTTTCAGTTAATTTGGGAAAGGTGAAAGAATTTTCATTCATGATATACAACAAACAGTGAAACTGCATGTTTATAATTTTACACACACACACACACACACACACACACACATCTATTTTAACATGTTAATATTTTACTCATACTTGCTATATTTAATTTCTTGTAAATAAATAAAATTATATAGATACATTTAAAGTTATCTTATCCCCTTCACCCTTCCCAGAGGTAATCATTAACCTGAAGCTGAAGTCCATTATTTATTCATTTTTTTCTAATTGCACAATTATTTAAGGTATTTTAATATTATAAACCTCATATCCTGCTACTTACTTCATCATCTTCTTTCCTTCCTTCAGGTATTTTAATATTAAATACAGGTTACCTTAATATATGTATCTTTCTGTAATAATATTATTTTACTGAACATTATTCTTTCTAGATCTATCTATGTTGACACATATAGATACAGTCCAACCATTTAACTATTGTAAATTATTCCATTGTATGATTCAATTACAACTTTGTAACTATTCCCACAGGGATAGACATTTAGGTTGTTTCTAATTTTTATATATTGTCAACAATACTGAAATGAATACCTTCATGGTTAAATTGTTCTATATAAACATATACACACATAATACATATAATACATATGTATGCACATAAACACAATACATAACTTGTGTTATAATATATAAAACATGCTGAATTGCTTGTTAAGCATAGGCATATTTTCAACATCACAGTTATTTCTAATTTCTCTTCAGGTGACTGCACAAATTCACATGCCCACATGTATAAAAGTTCCATTATTTCCATATTCTCACCCATGCTTCCTACATGCTGCTTTTGACTATGTTGTGGCTTCAGACCTTCAGACAGGTCCCTAAGACTGATGTTCAATTTCTCACCAATAAAATGGGGATATTCCTAGCTGTAGAAATTTCTATAACTAAAATCATAAATTAAATTCAACTATATTTAACTCTCATTTAATATCAAGTGAAAAAGTGAAAAGTAATTTAAAACTAATATCAAAATTGTATTCTGAATTATCTAAATCTCTATACATCTATCAGACACTTGTAACATATATTGGCTTATTGCATATTTAAGCATACTGTTATAAATGAGCAACATTTGGTGAGCTCTTAATTTTCATTCTCAAATTCTGGTAATGTGTATGGGAAAAGAAAAGTTCATGATCCTTATTCTTCATGTGGTATAACTAACTAGTCTGGGATCTTAAATAGTGAACTGTAAACTAAGTAACTATACATGGAAGAAATGGAAAGCCAATAGTTACCCTTCTAATATCTTAGAATCTGACATACTTAGATAAAAATTAATTTTAAAAAATCTTACGATACAATTAAATTGAAATTAAATCTTACATTTTAATATCCTAATTCCACCACACCCTACCTACGGAACATTGGTTCCTTAACCTCTCTGTGCTTAACCTCCTAGTCTGTAAAATTGTGGTGCTTCACATAACTACTGTAAAAACTGAATGAGTTTTACATGGAAAGTATTGACAATGTGATCACACACAAAATAAATGCTATAAAATGTTTGCTGTTATTACAGAATTTTTAGTAAAATAATAATGATCTCAGGATATTACTCTAACCATTTCAAAGTTTAATAGCTCTTTCTTCTTCTGTAACTTCACTACTACTCATTGTTTAGTAGATCTTTTGAAAATATAACTCCAGTAACAGCCAACCACTACCTCCATCCTGCCCACCTGTAGCAGAACTGGTTAAAACTTAATTTTGCCCACTACACTTTGAATAAAAATTCAAATTCCCAACTGTGATGTATAGAACCCTGTGTGATCAGGGCTGTGGCTACCTTCTCAAACTCATTTATCTTTTTGGTCTTTAGCTCACAGGCTCAGTAGGTCTCCTGCATTCCCTAACTGCTTGAATAACTCTCAAGCTTCTGAGCCATGCACTGGCTGTTCCTGCTGCTATTTCCCAGGTTTATACTTGGTCTGATTTCTCACAGTCTTAGGGACTCATCTCAAATGTTACCTCTTCAAAAAGCTTTCCACTGTTCAGCAGATATTTAAGGTCCCCCCATCTTTCCACCCCGTCTTCACAGGTACCCTCAATGTACAGTTTGTTAATATAAGTATGCTTTAGTAAACACTATATTTGCCAATTCTATATTATTGATACATTTATATATTAACTTATAGATAAATATTTAGTCTCAGGAGACACTAGTGGAAAACTGCACTCAGTATTTTAGTATCCAAGTTAAAAAGATCAGTTATTATGCCTCATTGCTACTTCAACTGGCCCAGCAGTGAATGAAGTCTGCATAAATTTTTTAGAAATGGAAATAATAGCACCTGAAGCATATTATCTCTTTCGTTGCATAATTGCTTTAGCAAAATTTAATATTCCCTTCAACACGCTCATAGGGAGTTGACTAATTTAAAAGAAGAAAAATAATGAAACAAAACCTTTCCATCTTTATAACCTCCTTAGATACTTTATAAAATTATCTTGAAGATATTGCCTATGCATTACTTAAGACCTTTCATTTAAGGACTTACCAGATTTACTTGATTTAAACATAAGAAAAACTATTTTTTTTTTTTTTGCAGATGAGTGTGAATGGTTATTACTACTTATAAAAATAAAGAAGGGAAGTTATTTTTTTCATGGTAACATTATTAGAAAAAATATAGTCATATAAGTTCAGGAGACTCAGTATGGGTATCATCCCATATAAGAACTAATATTTATCCCATTTATTTAAATTGATTGCATTTGTTTAAATTTTACATTTAATAAATTAGATTGTAAATTATGAAGAAACTGAAGGACACTGACTACAACTTCTAGAAGAAAAAAGTATAAGATTTCTAAGAAGAGGCTAACAGGATGCACTGATAGTGTCCTGGAAAACTTTTTCTGAGGAGATAATATGAAACGATCAAGGAAAGAATGTGCATCATCATAATGGGTGATGGGAAGTAAGAACTTCCTTTACTTTCAGGGACTTCTGCAGTAGAGATAATCAAGATATATTTGTGGAATGGTAAATAGAACTATATTTATTACAGAAAATGTTGAGTTAAAGTTGATAGGCAGCATGCAGTTCTATTTCTTACTAAGTCTGAAGTTATGATAGTCAAGCTAACATTCACAATAATGATTTAGGCATTCTGAAATTCTCAGCCATCAAAGAGAGACTGAATTACATTTAATGAATTATACTTACGAAGTATGCCATTATAATTTTTTGTTTGTTTTTGTGTTTTGGGGTTTTTTTAGGGCCACACCCAGGCCAAATGGAGGTTCCCAGGCTAGGGGTTGAATTAGAGCTACAGCCACTGGCCTACACCCCAGCCACACAGGATCCAAGCCGTGCCTACGAGTATGTGGGCTGTAGTGTAGACCTACAGCCCACAGAAACATCGGATCCTTAACCAACTGAGCAAGGCCAGGGATTGAACCTACGTCCGCTGAACCACGATGGGAACTCCCCATTATGTTTTGAATAAGTTTTCCATTATTAAAGTTTTTGCAAGGGCTTTTAACTTTTTAATTAAAAAAATATATATATTTTTTTGTCTTTTTTGTTGTTGTTGTTGTTGCTATTTCTTGGGCCGCTCCCGCGGCATATGGAGGTTCCCAGGCTAGGGGTTGAATCGGAGCTGTAGCCACCGGCCTACGCCAGAGCCACAGCAACACGGGATCCGAGCCGCATCTGCAACCACAGCTCACGGCAACGCCAGATCCTTAACCCACTGAGCAAGGGCAGGGACCGAACCCGCAACCTCATGGTTCCTAGTCGGATTCGTTAACCACTGCGCCACGACGGGAACTCCGAATTAAAAATAATTTTTAAATAAAATATGCTTTAATTTATCTGAGGAGACTATTCAATTAATTCAATTTATTTAATAGCAGTTGTACGCAATTGTCATATCAATGGTAAAAGAACTCAAGACCTAAAATTTTTAAGTACGTGTGTCTCAGGGTCCACTCAAGCTACCACAAACTTGCACCTGTATTTTAAAAATGAAACTAAATTTTCACATTCATAATTTTTTTGGATCCTAAGTAAAGGCATTTATTTCCCTGGAGCATATATATTCCCTTAACAGAGACTAAGGAACACATGAAAACAGATCTGTCACTGTTATTTAAAAATTAATTATTTAAATGCCATCGTCATGTTAGAGACAATCCAAAATTTTAAAAATATATATTTTTTGCAATCAATACCCTCAATAAGGAAAAGTGGAAATGTCTGGAAAAGTAGAAGGATGGACATAACCTAAAAGTCCAATGCTCAGAAATAGCCACTTTTAGTTTTACAGTGTTTTTCCTTCTTAACTTTCAGTTCTATGTATTTTCTATAATAATTATGAGCATGCTATTTATATATATTGTATAAAATGAGATTTTTTTCAAAAATAATTTCCAGTTTTTGTCTTTACTAAAGTAATACACAATACTAAAAAATATTAAAAATAAAAATATGAAAATGTCATGGATATTTTCACTTTTTAAATATACATTATTATGTTAGTGTATATTACTGACATTTTTATAGCCCTGCCTTTTCTACAACTGAAAATACACAGGCAATAAATATTCCTTTTTAGCATTATAATTACAGGAAAATATAAAAGACAATAGGTGATTATAAAATACTCTTGGAATGAGTAATTCATTCAACATTTCTAATTTAAAATTGGTAAATAATCAAAACGCATTTTGGGATGTAGAAACATGTTCTTAATCTCAGAGGCTATGACTTTAGCCTATATTCTTTACCATTATTCTGACTTTGGTGAGAATTTCATTAGTAAATTATCACATGTATACTTGGAAGGATTTAATTTTTTTTCCCATTTTATAGCCACAGCTGTGGCATATGAAGTTCCCAGGCCAGGGGTCAAATCAGAGCTGCAGCTGGAGCCTATGCCACTGCCATGGCAACACCAGATCGGAGCCACATTTGAGACCTACACCACAACTTATGGCAACACTAGATCCTTAACCCTTTGAACAAGGCCAGGGATCAAACCCACATCCTCATAGAAACAATATTTGGTCTTTAACCCATTGAGCCACAAGGGGAACTTTGAAAGGCCTTTAATTTTTAAATAGGCTTACCAGAGTTCCCCTTGTGGTGCAGCAGAAAGTAATTCAACTAGTATCCTTGAGGATGCAGGTTGGATCCTGGGCCTAGCTTAGTGGGTCAGGACTCTGGCCATGAGCTTTGGTGTAGGTTGTTGATGTGGCTCAGATCCTGCATTGCTGTGGCTATGGCCTAGGCTGGCAACTGCAGCTCCTTTTAGAACCCTCACCTGGAAACTTCCATATGCTTCAGGGGTGCCCCTAAAAAAGCAAATAAATAAATAGACTTACCTATACAAGTGGTTGAAATACTAAAATAAGTGAAAAAGAGACACGTTCACCCTATTTGTTCCCGGCATATAAATAGTCATAAAACAATTGCATCAAGATTTAAGTTTTTAAAAATGTAGATAATGGTGCCTATTCATCACTGGGACTACCTCTGGATCTCTATATATATTCACACACTTTGAAATCTAGAGTACACACAGTTGGAAAACTCCTCTAAAGACTTGGAAAACTTCTATGTGAACCTTTACTATACAAAGACAGGCTGCTTGTCAAACTGTTGTCAAAAACTAGGTCAGACTTGCAAGTTTTTCATATGATTTTATCCTACATTTCACAGATTCCAATAGCACAAAAAAAATCAATAACATGATCATAAACTCATTTTTCAGTTTAATTCAGAGTATTTGATTTTTCTGTCATTTTATAAAATTCTAGACAAATTATATTTATTGTATTCAAATATCATTTTATTCCTATATACATAAGAAATTTAGCATATTTATATAAAATTATAATGTGGTATGATGTCATATTTCATTTAAAATAAACTAAATGTAGATTTTAATACTAAATTTTATATTGTGCTTAGAATAAAGTTTTTATAACAAACATCTAAATAAGTCATAGACCTTTTTCAAAGAAATAAGGCTCAGATTATACATTGCATGTACCCTGATGAATGTACAAACCCCTTGGAGGCCCATCATTTTACTTATAATTGATTATGGAATACAATACGGAATTATCTCAGAATTTCAAATGGGATGCTAGGGAAATTGGCAATCACTTAGCTCAGATTCCATAGTTTGAGAGCTATAAGGACTATTAATACCCTAGTTACTTGGGTTTATGGGATATTGTTTTAATTTACTTAAAAGTGAAACAACAAGAAAGCAAAACATTTATTTTAATTACAAAAGAGATAAATTGTATTTGTATTCATTTTCTATTATTTTAAAGTCAAAAGAATCTTTCATGGGGAAAATATTCAAATTACCATAAGCTTACATATTTTGTTTATAGCTATAAATTAAATATCAACTTCAAGCAAACTGCATTTTAAACATTAATTAAAAATTGCAAACTTATAGTGGATGGCAGAAAGGGCTTCAAGTTAATTCAGCTATTTTAATTCAATCTGACTGACTTAATTATACTGCCAAACTCGGTTGAAATAGAAATACTTTTTTCTTTCATTTGATGAATTTAAAATATATGAAACTTCACTACTCCTTACTGAAATAATAGCATAATTCACTGCAGATTTTAAACATTATTGACATCATATGTAAAGATTGCAGAATGATGATCTAATTATTTGCTAAATTCCAACATGTATTCATTTCACTTATACTTATCAACAATTTTCTCCAGGCTATGAATAAAGGACTATTTGTGGCTCAGAGGTCTGTGCTAAGGCATAATGAATTAAAAATGGCAATGTTTATATTCATATACTTTTTTTCATTTCCCCGATACTTTTTTTTCTACTGTACATCACGGAGACCCAGTTACACATACATGTATACATTCTTTTTTCTCACATATTATGCTCCTTCATAAGTGACTAGACATAGTTCCCAGTGCAACACAGTAGGATCTCATTGCTAATCCATTCCAAAGGCAATAGTCTGCATCTATTAACCCCAAGCTCCCAATCCATCCCACTCCCTCCCCCTTCCCCTTGGCAACCACAAGTCTATTCTCCAAGTCCATGATTTTCTTTTCTGTGGAAAGGCTCATTTGTGACATATATTAGATTCCAGATATGTGATATATCGTATTTATCTTTCTCTTTCTGACTTACTTCACTCAGTATGAGAGTCTCTAGTTCCATCCATGTTGCTGCAAATGACATTCTTTTGTTCTTTTTTATGGCTGAGTAATATTCCATTGTGTGTGTGTGTGTGTGTGTGTGTGTGTGTGTGTGTGTGTGTGTGTGTGATCTTCCTAATCCAATCATCTGTCGATGGACATTTGGGTTGTTTTCATGTCTTGGTTATTGTCAATAGTGCTGTAATGAACATGTGGGTGCAAGTGTCTTTTTTAAGGAAAATTTTGTCTGGATATACGCACAAGAGTGGGGTTGCTGGGTCAAATGGTAGTTCTATATTTAGTTTTCTGAGGTACTTCCGTACTTGTCGGGAGATATGTTTCTACAATCTTTTCTTAGCCTCTCTGTTTCTATTTTCTATGCTAAAAACTCCATCTTGTCCTGCTTTACTTTACCCCATATTTCTGCTTGAAAAACAGCTGCAGTGCTGGTAAATAACTTAAGCTTAAGAACAAAGATCTAAAGGCATAAGTTATTCATGTGGTTTGCTGAATGAGGACATTAATGCATTGGTCTAGGCATGCTGGACCTGTGCAGATAGGCACGCATTTGCACAGCATGATATGTTCTGTTAAAATAAGAGAAAGAGGAGCCTCACGGCCCCAGAGGGTTTATAAGAGGTCGTTAGTGGGATATGCATCAGCAAGGAGAACTAGGTGCAAACCTAGGCATGCCAGGTTGCCCCAGATAGGCACACTGTCTGCCAAAGCACAATGGTGATTCTCTAGATGCTATGCATAGACAGCTAATGCCAGGCTTCCTCAATGCTAATGATTGTTAAATGCCTAAAGGTCAGAGTAAAAGCTTAACCAGCTACCAGCTATGTGATTTTTGAAATAATAAAAGAGCAATATCCTGTACCTACAATGCCCTCCTCGCTTGACTTAATTAATCCTAAAAAGCACAATAAAAACAGTGTGTATTCTTGAGGCAGGGCTCTTGGTCCCTGAGGCCTTGAGTCTCCCAGTTCCCAACTTTAATTAAGATAAATGTCTCTGTGTCTTTTTTTATGTTAACTTTTTCTTAAGTTTCACAGCACCCATTCTTCAGCCCTCACCTTCTGAGTTGGTCTTGGCACATACTGTTTTCCATAGTGGTTATACCAGCTTACATTTCCACCAACAGTGTATGAGGGTTCCCTTTTCTCCACACCCCTTCCAGCATTTCTTATTTGTAGACTTATTGATGATGGCCATTCTGACTGGTGTGAGGCAGTATGTGGTATTAGTTTTGATTTGCATTTCTCTAATAATCAGGCATGTTGAGCATTATTTCATGTGCTTGTTGGCCATCTGTAAATCTTCCTTGGAGAAATCTCCGTTCAGGTCTTTTGCCCATGTTTCCATTGAGTTGCTGGCTTTTTTGCTGTTGAGTTGTATAAGTTGCTGGTATATTTTGGAAATGAAGCCCTTGTCAATTGCATCATTTGAAACTATTTTCTCCCATTCTGTAAGTTGTCTTTTTGTTTTCTTTTTGCTTTCCTTTGCTGTGCAAAAGCATGTCAGTTTGATTAGGTCCCATTGGTTTATTTTTGCTCTTATTTCTGTTGCTTTGGGAGACTGACCTGAGAAAACATTTCTAAGATTGATATCAGGGAATGTTTTGCCTATGTTTTCTTCCAGGAGTTTGATAGTGTCTTGTCTTATATTTAAGGCTTTCAGCCATTTTGAGTTTATTTTCATGCATGGTGTGAGGGTGTGTTCTAGTTCATTGACTTGAATGCACCTGTCCAGGTTTCCCAGCAACGCTTGCTGAAAAGACTGCCTTTCCCCCATTTTATGTTCTTGCCTCCTTTGTCAAAGATTAATTGACCATAGGTGTCTGGGTTTATTTCTGGGTTCTCTATTCTGTTCCATTGGTCTGTATGTCTGTTTTGGTACCAATTCCACACTGTTTTGATGACTGTGGTTTTGTAATATTGCCTTAAGCCTGGGAGAGTTGAACAGACCAATCACTAGGAGTGAAAGTGAATATGTCATAAAAACATTCCCTACAAATAAAAGTCCAGGATCAGATGGCTTCACAGGTGAATTCTACCAAACATACAAAGAGGAACTTGTATCCATCCTCCTTAAACCTTTTCAAAAGTCCGAAGAAGAAGGAATACTTGCAAAGACATTCTATGATGCCACCATCACCCTAATTCCAAAACCAAACAAAGACACCACCAATAAAGAAAACTACAGGCCACTATCTTTGATGAATAAAGATGCAAAAATTCTCAACAAAATATTAGCCAATCGAGTCCAACAACATATAAAAAAGACAAGGTGGGATTCATCCCAGGTGCACAAGGATGGTGCAACATATGCAAATCAATCAACAGATGCAGAAAAATTATTTGATGAAGTACAACATCCATTCTTGATCTAAACTCTCACCAAAGTGGGTATAGAAGGAACACACTTAACATAATCAAAGTCATTTATGACAAACCCACAGCAAATATATTACTCAATGGATAAAAGCTGAAAGCCTTCCCACTAAAATCTGGAATAAGACAAGGATGCCCACTCTCACCACTGTTATCCAACATAGTTTTGGAAGTCCTAGCCACAGCAATCAGACAAACAAAAGAAATAAAATGCATCCAAAGAGGAAGAGAAGAGGTAAAACTGTCACTGTATGCAGCTGACATGACACTATGTATAGAAAACCCTAAGGACTCAACCCAAAAACTACTTGAACTGATCAACAAATTCAGCAAAGTAGCAGGATATAAGATTAACATTCAGAAGTCAGTCGCATTTCATAACAATGAAATCTTAGAAAAGGAATACAAAAACAAAATACCTTTTAAAATTGTACCCCCAAATATCAAACACCTGGGAATACACCTAACCAAGGAGGTAAAAGGCTTATATGCTGCAAACTATAAAATATTAATCAAGGAAATTAAAGAAGATGTAAAGAAATGGAAAGCTAGTCCATGCTCCTGGGTTAGAAAAATTAATATTACAAAAATGGCAATATTACCCAAAGCAATCTACAGATTAAACGCAATCCCTATCAAATTACCCATGACATTTTTCAGAGAACTAGAACAAACAATCCACAAATTTATATGGAACCACAAAAGACCCAGAATTTCCAAAGCAATCCTGAGGAATGAAAACCAAGCAGGAGGCATAACTCTCCCAGACTTCAGGCAGTATTTATATACTTTTTAAAACATTTGTATAGTTTTTGCTCATGTTCATTTCTGTTCTATTTCTTGGCCAGACTGAGGGGCTCTATGCAAAATTCTATTTTATCTTAGGCTGGACTCTCTCCATAGTATGACCAAACATTTTAGATTGCTTATTCCTATCTTTTCTTACCTTTCCATAAATTATTTCATTCCATTGCCCACCAATTATATTTTTTAATAATTTGTCTCAGAGACAAAGTACCCAAGAAATCCTATGCTTGTATGCTAATTATGTGTTCAGGAAGGAGTTAGTGTATTATGCTCTTTATTATTGATAACTTTTGTGGTTCAGAGGAGCAGTCACTGAGAAAATACCTGAAATTTGGTAGTGTTAAGCTTCACTCCAAATTCCACCAAATTCCAAATTCCAGCTGTTTAAGCTTTCCAACTTAGAGAGCCACACTAGAATCAGGTTGATTCTATCTTTTCATAAGCATCACATCTTTATAAGAGTGGACAGCAAAATCAAAACCTACAATTATGACTTGTATGTAGTGAACTTCGGTCACCTGGATCACCATCCATTAGACTGGAATCACAGAGTCTTAAAGATGGAAGAAAATTTAAAGATTTCTTCTCATAAGGGAAACCATGAAGACTCACACATTTCACCACAGTGAATGTCCCTAAGTCATGTGGCTTATTAGTGGCAGATAGGACTAAAAACTTTGCTTAGCTGACACTGAGGCCAAGGAACAAGGGACAACGTTGGCAATTTAAAAAATGACACTGGTTTCCCTTGTGGCTCAGCGGGTCATGAGCCTGACTAGCATCCATGAGGATGCAGGTTCAATCCCTGGCCTCACTCAGTGGGTTAAGGATCTTGGATTGCAAGGTGCTGTGGTGTAGGTCCCGGGCATGGCTCCGATCTGGTGTTACTGTGGCTGTGGTGTAGGCCGGCAACTACAGCTATGATTTGATCCCTGGCCTGGGAACTTCCATATGTCACAGGTATGGCCCTAAAATGAAAAAAAATTCATATATAAGGATTTATATAACAGTTAATCACAGAGGTTGATCTCATATTTCTACCATGTCTCTAATCAGATGATTCTAACCACTTTCTCGTTCCCTAGCTTTGACATATCCATAAGTTATTTACTCATCAGATAAACCCTGACATGAATCCAATCAGAAGTGCCATAAAAGTACCATTAATTCGTACTACAAATCTCTCTCTCTTTCATATCCATTGTCATTATCCTCCTACAACATTTAGACTAATTCTAATTGATGGATTCCATCAGCAAATTAAAAAATGATACTCTGTAGACTTGAGTGATGAAAAACATACAGAGTAAAACAATATGTTCTTTGGAAATGCAGCACTTTGTTATCTTTATGGTGCAGAGTGAAAGACAAATTAAGGGAAGAATGCTGTGCAAGCCTTTTTTATTGCTTTTATGATAATAAGAAGATAGTCTTTATTTGTTGTGATTGGGTGGTGCAAATACATTGTCCTGCTACAATTTATTGATTTGGTTAAAGTTGGTGGATGCCGGATTGAAAACTTACAGGTGTTTCCTTCTGATAGTTTACATTTGCAATTTAAATTGCATTTGTAAGCTTAAATGTTTCATGAACTACTGGATTCACTTCTTTAAAGAACAACCTATACTATTAACTTTCAGTTGCAATTCATACAATAATCGTTTTTGATAGGAAGTAGGTGACATTTATCGTGAAGAAAGTTAGAATGAGAAACTGATTGCAACATAATATTTATTAGAGGCAAAGGAAAAATTACAACAATATTTTTATATGTTATTAAAGTTTGAAGTTAAAATCAAACCTTTCCATTGTGACATTTAGGGTGTAACTAAAAGCATCCTGCATTTTTATCTAAGCTGTCCTTTGTGGTGCCACTTTGTCTAACTTGAGACTTGACGAAACACATTTCCAAGTGTTCCCAAATATTCAGTGTCCCAAGCCTGAGATAACACTGGATTGTAAAACAATGTTCACTCTTACTGAACCAAGCTGCTACAGTTATTTTTAAAGAAATGTCTATGATACTTCACTAACACTGGGGAATAATCCAAATGATGGCTGAAAAGTGCTTCTCATGCTTGTTTCAAGTTCTGGCACTGGCTGGAAAGTACCATTAAAAACTAAAAGATGTATTTTAAAACCCTATGCCATTACCCTGAGTTCAGTGTGGATGAGTCATCACTAATAATCTCCTTATTAATTGTACAGAAGAATGATGCATAAACAATATTGGAAAAATCATCTCATTAAAAAAAAAAAAACTCTTTTAACCAACAGCAGAAATTTTATTCTCAGCACAATTTAAATACCTCATCCCTTTACTCCTTAGTTATTTTTTTGACTGTATAGTTGCCTCACCTCAGGTGATTTTGTTTCTCAGTTGAAAGCTGCACCCTCTTTCCAAAACCACTGATTATTCTGTTTGAAAAAAGAACTTGAGGGAGGCAAGCAGCATTACTCAAATCTTCCTCCATTTTTAGGCCAGACACATACATACATTTTAACTTGAATGGCAGGATTCTATAGCTATTGATAAAATGAGTAAATATGAATTGGGTTAGGCAAGGAGTAGAAAAACTATTTTCTTAAGTTTTTGCCTATATATAGAGAAGTCTGAATTATTACTATAGGTGTAATTATAATTTGTTTATGGTCGGAAAATGGTAATATTTGTTAGTCTTGATCCTTTTTGCCAAACTTTTCCTTAACTTCCACCTGCCATATTCATTATGGGGTTCTGAGAACAGAAGCATTCCACTCTTCCTTAAGATGTAACCACCAAATGTCACTTTGTGATGTCTCTTTATGGGAATATTTCAGAGTAAAAATTAGCCTGAACACTGCATTCCACTGGCATCTTTAGAGAGCCATATTAACAAAGTTTAAGGCGGGGGGTGGGGTGGTAGTAGAATGGGGCTTCCAGACAGGATTCAAGTTCATGCATAAAGGAATGGCAGAATAGATTTTTCTGGAATCTAGATCAACCAAAAACATTCATAAACACTATCTTTCTTGAGCATCTTTGTTTAAAAGTAAGATCTTGTTTCTCTTATCCTTCTTGAGGGCCTGGTATATTTAAAACTCACTGATTTACTGGCAGTACTTTCACAGATGAAAAAAAATTGCCTGAGGGGATGTAAATTCCTGGCAAGGAAAATATGAAGATCTGTAGTTTTAATTTCTATGCCTGAAACTAATTATTTATAAATTACACACACAGTGTACACATTCAGTGTTTATTTCTTTAAATAAGTTCCTATAAAGTGTCATGTCACAGCAGAACAGAGTGACATAAAACTTCAGATTGTTTTGAATAAAATTAAAGCATGAAAGCAAATGAGACAAAACAAAGAGCAAATGTTTTCATTCCTGATTTAGCCCAGCATTGCAAATAGTAGAGCAGCGCTTGTCTTTTTATTTCTAAATGGATATTTTAGTGGTCACAGCCTAGAATAAGAAGTTAAGTGGGTGACAGGCTAAATCCAAGAAACTGGGAAACTGAACTGCATAGCTTTACCTCTCAACTTCTCTCAATGACTTGAACCTACTCATAAGGAATTAGGATATTTTCAGTTTCAACAGAATTATAGACCTGGGACCCTCAAGTTTTATGTTGTATGTATTAAACTTCTTACCATTAGGTAGTCTTTGTTCCAACTTAATTGTTATATAGGAAACTAAATTGTTAAAAAGTCAAGGGGAAATAAAACTAGTCAAAGGATGGTTATTAACAACCTAAGTCTATACCACAGTTTACAATTGTGCAAATTACCAGCAGCCATTCAAGAAATTTGAGACAATGCCAGCTGGTTGCTAATTCAAAGGCACAAGAGTCATTTTTTTTTATAAAAAAATAATTACAAGATCATAGAGGTTTTAAGGCTTTCCAGTCACCCTGCCAGGAGCTACAGGTGGTGAAACTGCAGCTACAGTGTTTCACAGAAGAGTTTGGTGGCTTGGGAGGGAGAAAAGTTGGTAGTTTCAGGTTACACATACGATTAAGAACTATAAATGTTCAAGTTAATTTTAGTAGCATGTTAATATTTTATGAGATTCACTCACATTCTTTTCTTTCTTTTCTTTTCTTTCTTTCTTTCTTTCTTTCTTTCTTTCTTTCTTTCTTTCTTTCTTTCTTTCTTTCTTTCTTTTCTTTCTTTTCTTTTCTTTCTTTCTTTCTTTTTTTCTTTCAAAGAATGATTCTAACAAACACTGGCTTTTCCTTACCTCTTTCGTCTTGGAATACCATGATTGTTCATTACCACTGTGATACCAAACACCTTTATTTTTCTTGGAAAGCACGTTAGACAAATACACAGACATAAATCTGTCTCTTCTCAGCTCCTTTTCTGAAATGAACAACAGCAAAGCCCAAAAGGAAAGTAAAAAGAAGGAAGAATGTAGACCTACTAGGCATCCCATAAATCATGCAACAAGGTTTTCTTTTTGTCTGAAATATCCCAGACTTGGAGCACAAGAAGGTGGAAATCCAGAAACAACAACCAGCGTGGATGCTTGGTCTCTCTCTCCAAGTGACTTGAAAGAGGCAATACAAAAAAACAAAAAACTTTTGGACAATAACTATTCCTCTTCAGGAAAACACCACAGGAAAATCTGTGGCCTTATGCCTATAGATAATGTCAAATAAAGAGGGAACAATCTAGGGAAATGACATGAGGTGCTTCATCACCAATCCCACCCCTGTCCAGTATCAGAGAACATCAAGTGGGAAGGTGAGTGTTTCACTAATGCCCAGTGGTAATGAGGCCACCATTACCTATCATAAAGCTGCATGGGGAGATAGAACTACCAGCCCTGCCCAAATGGGAGAAGCAGCACCTACATCTGGGTGTCAAATGGCTGCATGGGGAGCTATAATAGGTGCCTCCACCTGGCAATATGAAGCAAGGTACATACATCTCTTGCCTGAGTTTTACCAAAGAAAAACATGTAAAAGTGAGCCCAAATCAGAATCTAAGCCTCATCAAATAATTTTTATTTTAATGCCAAGGTTTCAATTGCAAAAAATTCACCATACTAAAAACCAGTTAACTCTAGTTGAATGAATTTGATTGAAAAAAAGGCAATCAATAGCTGACAGCTCCAAGTCAGCAGAGATATGACAACTATTTGAGAAAGACTGTAAGGCAGTTGTCATCAATTGCTTAAAGGAGAAATTATAAACATACTTGAAACAAATCAAAAAATAGAAAGCCTCAGCAAAAGAAATGCAAAGTCTCAGACAACAAATAAAAGACATACAAATAATTAAATTAAAACTTCAGTTTTTTAAAAATATAATAAATCAAAAAGCTCATTGGATGGCCTCAATAGTAGAACAGAGGGGACAGAAAAAATTAGTTAACTAGAAGATGTAAGAAAAATTATTCTATCTGAATAATTGAGAGAGAGTAGACTACTTAAAAAATGAATAGAGCCCTAGGGATCTATGGGACTATAACAAAATACCTAACATTCATGTCACTGGATTTCATGAAGGAGAGGAGAAACAGAGCAGAGTGAAAGAAAAGTACTCAAAGTAGTTAATGGAGGAAAACTGAGTTTGGCAAGACACATAACTCTAGAGATTCCAGAAACTGAACAAACTCCAAATAGGATAAACTCAAACAAGTCCATAACAATACACATCACAATTAAACTTATGAAAACTAGAGACAAAGATTTTTTCTAAACAGCCAGAGAATATGGACATACTACCCATATGGGGGAAAAAAAATCAATAGCAATGACAGAAGATTCCTGATCAGAAACCATGGAGGCTAGAAAGAAATGGCACAATACTTTTCAGATGTTAAAAGGAAATAACTGCCAAAACAGAATGCTGTTTCTAGTAAAAACATCCTGACAAAATGATGACATCAGTAGACTGTGATAAATTATGCATAAGACCTAGAGAAGCCACACAAAAAATATAAAAAGAGATATACTCAAAACATTATAAATAAATCAAGATGAAATCCTAAAAATCTGTTCAAGTAAGCCATAGGAAGGTAGTAAAAGTAAAGGAGATAAACAAGAACCAGAGAAAATAAACCTAGAATGGCAGACTTAGTGCTAACATATTGATAATTATGTTAAGTTAAAATGGTCTTACTATACCAAAGACAGAATTTTGCAAACTGGTTTAATAAACATGATTGAACTATATGATATCTGGAAAAAAAACTCACTTCAAATATAATATAGGCAGGTTGAAAGTTAAAAAAAATTTCTGTGTATATATATACGTGTGTGTATATAATGCAAACCTTAGTCAAGATGAATCAGGAGTGGCTACTAATATCATATAAAACAGTCATCCAAATAACAAAACCTATGAGAAATTGAGAAAGGCATTATATAATTATTAAAGTATTAATTTACAAAGACGACAAAAAAAATCCTTTGTGTGTATTCTACAAACAACAAAACAGCAAAAGAATGAAAGACAAAAGTAATAAAACTGAAGGAAGACATAGACAAATCCACAATTACAACTGTAGATCTGTATAGCAACTTCTCTAAACAATCTTTTTTTTTTCTTTTCTTTTCTTTTTTTTTTTTTTCCTTTTTAGGGCCACACCTGCAGCGTATGGAAGTTCGAATCCAAGCTATAGCTGCCGGCCTATGCCACAGCCACAGCAATACAGGATCCAAGCCCTGTCTGCAATCTATACCATAGCTCATGGTAAAGCCATATCCCTGACTAACTGAGTGAGGCCAGGGATGAAACTCACATCCTTGTGGATACTAGTCAGATTCATTTCCACTGCACCATAAGGGGAATTCCTCAACAACTTTTTGCCTAACAGAAAGGAAAACTTGTCAGAAAATCAACAAGGAAACATAAGAAATGAAAAATGCCATTAACCAATAGGATATAATCAATTACAGAATACTCCACCAATCATCAGATTCCACAGTCTTTTCAAGGATCTGCACCTACTATACCAATCTAAACAATATCCTGGTTACAAAATAAACCTCCAAAAATGCAATAGCATTGAAATTATGCACAAAATGTGTTTTCTGTCCACGATGGAATGAAATTAATAATGAATAACAAGGGAGTTCCCGTTGTGGCCCAGGAAATGAATCCAACTGGTATCCATAAGGATGCAGGTTCAATCCCTGGGCTTGCTCACTGGGTCATTGATCTGGAGATGGTGTGAGCTGTGGTGTAGGTTGCAGATGTGGATCAGATCCCAAGCTGCTGTGGCTGTGGCGTAGGCCAGCAGCTGGAGCTGCGATTCAACCCCTTGCCTGGTAAATTACATATTCCAGGGGTACAGCCCTAAAAACAATCAATAACAAAAATATAAGACAAATTACCAATTACTTGCAAGTTAAACAACATACTACTGAAATAACCCATGAGTTAAAGAGGAAATATCAAGGGGAATCCAAAACTACATTTAACTGAATGAAAATGAAATTTAACATAAAATTTAGAGGGAACACAGTTAAAGCAGTGCTTAGAGAAAAATTTATGGCATTAAAGTTACACATTAGAAAAAAAAGATCTCAAATTAATAATCTAAGATCTCATCTTGAGAACCTAGAAAAAGAAGAATAAGTTCAAAGCAGATAGAAAAAAGGAAATATTAAAGATAACATCACAAATAAATAAAACTGAACATGGAAAAGCAGTAAAGTCAATGAAATATAAGGGTTTGTTCATTGAAAGATCAATAAAATTGTCATGTTTCTACCTAGATGACAAAAGAAAGTAAGAGTAGATACAAATCAATAAGGGAATATTATGACAACTATATATATATAAATTTCACAAGTTAGACAAAATGGACGAACTTCTCAAAAAATCTAATTACAACATATCTAATCTGAAATCTATAATTTGAAAGTCTTAAAAGTACTGAGGAAATTAAATTTGTAATTTTATGACTTCCAAAAAAAAGAAATTTCTAAGTTTAATTGGTTTCACTGGAGAATTCTATAAATCTTTTTTTGGCCATACCTGCAGCATGCAGAAGTTCCGGGCCAAGGATCAAACCCATGCCATAGCAATGACTTGAGCCACAATGTCAGATCCTTAACTCATTATACCAAAAGGGAACTCCTCTCAAATTTTTAAAGAATTAGCACCAATTCTATGCAGTCTTTTTCCAGAAAAGAGAGAAAACATTCGTAAGTTCACTTAGTAATACAGATAATACCAAAAGCAAAGAGTACAAAATAATAAAACTACATTTTAGTATCCCTCATAAATAAATTAAAATTCTCATCAAAATATTAGCAAATAGAATTCAATAATATATATTAAAAAATGTACACTATGACTAAGTGAGATTCAGTCCAGGGGTGAATGTCTGGTTTTATATTTTAAACTCAAACTATGCAACCTTCCACATTAACAGTCTAGAGAAGAAAAATCACATGATCATACCAATTAATGCAGAAAAGCACTTGACAAAATTCAAATACCATCATCCATGATAACAAAACAAATGAAAAACCAAAAACTCTGAAAAATGGGAGTAGACAAGAAGTTCTTCAACTTGATAAGGAGCACCTAACAAAAGAAAAGGAAAAAAAAACAACACACCTATTGCTAACCTACATTTAATTATGAAATATTGAATGATTTTCTTGCTAAGATCAGATTTATTCAGCATAGTGCTGAAATTTCTAGCCAGTGCAGCAAGGCAAAGATGATACAAAATTCATCCATGTTGGAAATGGAAACAAAACTGTCCCTATTTGCAGACAACATGATTATCTACATAGATGATCACAAGGTAGGTACAAAATAAAATAAAAACCTCCTAGAACTAATAATTGACTATGGATTTGAAACTTTTACTTTTTTTTAACCTATGCAGTTAGTGCTATAAATTTCTCTTCAGTAATGTGGGAACCACTGCTTGATAGGAAAACTGTAACTGTGATGGAAGAATTGCTGATGGCTCAGTGTAGAGAGCTCTGAGAGTTAAAAACTCCAGGGTTAACCAGTAATGCAGGGACCTTACAATTATAAGAGATTTTCCTCCAGAAGCTTGATCAGATTCCCACAGTAAATATCAGGAAAAAACATTCTTCCGCTTCTAGAAGGGGAGGGGGAAGGAAGCAGTTTGAAGTCCACCTCAGCAATTCCTTCTTCTTAACCAGGCCTGCCCTGAGGGAAAACTACTTAACCACAGCCTGACCTGCTGGGGTATTATGCTATCAGAGCCTAAGTGACCTGGGGACTGGAAATACCCAAATCTAGTTAACTCCAGCCATCCTATCTTATCTAAGGGGAAGAAAAAGTGAGAAACTCTTATAAATGCCACAGTCCAGGCTATGAACTCACCAAAGACAGACCTAATTTTAGGGCTATAGAACAATTTATCTGTCCTTAAAAAAAATTCTATTTAACAAAAAGGAATCTCAACCTAAACTTTATGCCTTATACAAATCAAGCACATTAAATGTAAAATATACAACTAAATACTTTTAGAAAAAGAAATTTATAAGAGAAAAATTTTAGGATCTGGGGTTATACAAAGAGACCTTGAATTTGATGTAGAAAATATAATTCAGAAAAGGAAAAACTGAGAAATTGGATTTCATTTTAATTATAAGCTTTCATTCTGTGAAGGATCCTACTAAGAACACAAAACTATAAGCGACAGACTGGGATAAAATATTTACAAACTACATATCCAACAAAATACTCATATCTAGAATATATAAGAAATTTCCAAAATTCAAACTTGGACATGAGCAAAAAAAAAGAGAGAGAAAGAGAGAGAAAAGAGGGCATGCTTTAGTCAAAAACAATTCTGGAGTTTCCTAGCAGACCAGTGGTTGAGATTCAACACTTTCACTACGGTGGTTGGGTTCAATCCCTGGTCTGGGAATTGAGATACCACATGAAACCACTGAATGTCACAGCCAAAAAATATATAATTAATTAAAAATTTAAAAAAACAATTAAATTGTGATAGCTAATTTTATGTGTCAATCTGACTGGCCCTCAGGATGTAAAGACATGTAACCAAATACTATTCTGGGTGTGTCTTTGAGGGTGTTGCTGGATGAGATTAACATTTGCATTGGTAGACTGAGTAAAGCAGATTTCAGTTCCTAAAAAAATGGGCTTCATCCAAACAACTGAAGATTTAAAGAGAGCAAAAAGACTGAGTAAGAAGGAATTCCTCCTGATAGACTGCATGCGCTGGACTGTTTTTTTCTGTTCTTAGGACTGGGTCTGAAACATCAGTTTTTCTTGATTCACAGGAAGAGCTGGTATTTGGATGAGAACTACATCACTGGCTCTCCTGGTTCTCAGGCCTTTAGATTAACTGGAACATTGGCTCTTCTAGGTCTCAGTTGCTTACTGCAGGGCTTGGGACTTCTCAGTCTCCATAACTGTGTGAGCTAATTCCTTATTTTTTATATATATTATCAGTTCCATTTCTCAGATAGCTCTGACCAGAATTATGTATTATATAAACATAATACATATAAATATATGTAATATATATAAATATATATCTTAACATATATATCATATAGAATAGCTATATATTATTTATATATTTAAAATATGTCATATATTGTATATATCTGTTTCAAGTATAAAACTTAGGTGTGTAAATGAAGTCTGCATATTACTTTTTACTGGCATTCACATAGAAGAGCTAAATTAGAACATTCTCTTTTGTTTATCAATATTGTGCATGTGTGTGTTTGCGTGTGTGTGCAAAGCCTCTTAAGAGATGTTGGTGGTATGAAAGTAGAGGCAGAATGCAAGAAATGGATTTCAATTAATAAAACACATACCCAAAGAAAACATAAAATACAAAAAGTTGATCCTCCTTAAAGGAAAGCCTGTGTGTTCATTTCCTATTCAGATCAGCATGTGGTAATTTTTATTTGTCAGTAAAAATCAATCAACCTCCCTTAAAAAAATAGGTAGACTATTTTGGGTCATCAGTATGATTCAAGTGGTATTCTATTTTAGAAAAGTCATTTCTTCTTAAAGATGTTTTTAATATTCATGATTGGAACATTTAATTATAGTTGATATTAAATAAAAAGAATGAGAGCACATTTTGACTTGCAAAGTTTGTAGTTCACTAAGAATTCATTAGGCCATACTCAGTAGTTTAGGAGTTGATCTTCAGTGTTTTGAAATTAAGGAAAACTCTATTTAATTTTTCCTAAACCTAACTGTAATACTTTTTTTGAAGTTCTCTTTATTTTCAATAAGACAATACTATAGACTACAGCTCTATTAAAATGAATCCAATTTATATTTAAACACTGTTCTTATTTCTTATAAATTGAAATCAAAGCTTCACACACAATTTCCACATAAATCATAAGATACCAAACACAGATTTTCTTGAAAAATATTACTTGAAGGCAAAAAGGATATCAAAGTCAGAGACATTACTTAAGTCATGCACCCCTACCTACTATGGTCGCTATGACGACAGTAACACAAAATAACTGCTATTCACTTTGAGTGTCTACTACATGCCATATAACTTATATACTCTATCTTATTTTACCATTGTAACAGTTCAGAGATGAAGATACAGCTGGCTGTATTTTATAGATATAGAATCAGGTTCACACTTTTAGTAAGGCCGTGGACAGTTGTCTAAATTTTCTCAGTTTTAGTCTCCTCGCTAATGAGATGGGGAAAACTATACCTGCATCACTGTGTTATGATTTTTAAGCAAGATAATATGTGCAATATATCAAACACAAAGCTGTTAACCTAAGAGTCACTAGATAATGTGATCGTCCTTCAATTTTAATTCAAATAATCAGGGTTCACTTCATACACAGAAATAAGTAAGGATCACCCAGATAAAAGTCAGGAGTATTCAAAATGTGGCTGATCAGGGTAGAGGTTTTAGATATAGATGATAGGTTGAGTGTGAGATATGGATTGCTTGATCAGTCAACTTCATGTGCTCCAATATTTCCTCTTTAAAGCAAAGAAGATGTGAGGAAATAAGCGGTTCACTCAGGACTTTGTTTTTCAGGCAAAGAAAGTTTCTTATAGTATACCTTCTGTAAGAAGTGGTTGACAAGAAATGGCATTGTGCCGTGCACATTTATCAAATTAAAAATAAAGTCTTGGATTCATATTAAGATAAAACAAAATTTTTAAGCTTCCCAAGATTCAAATCAAAAGACTTTTCATGCTTTAACATTCAGAGCAGCACTAAATGACTCCCCTGGGCTCACTGCTAATTTTAAAGCTATTAGACAAAAGGGCTGGATTTCAAGGGAGGTATGGTATTGAATTCATTCTTTTTCCTTTCTAGAGGGAAACCCATGAGGCTTCAAGATTTAAAGTCAGGCAGCTCAACAGACCATGACAAGACTTGAATCTTCTTGATAAATACAAAAAACACATTAAGAAGCTGTTTGATGAGGCTGTGCAGGGAATGGCTTTGAGCAAATCTTTGATTATCTAAGACATCTAATTCCTAAACTAATAAAATATCTTATTCATCTTAATATTTTGAAATAATTTATAAAAATAGGTTAGCAATCTTGTGAAAGATATTTTCAAATTCATTAGCTGAATCCCTAATTGTTTATATTCTACATAGCATTATACATTATTGTCTAATGACATGATAATATGCAATTTTTATACCATTATTTTTCTACAAGATTGAATAACCAGTGTGTAACTTTTTGATCTTAACAAATAATTTAAATGACTTCTCTATCTGTAATATTATATCATATTGCTTACATAATCACACATGAAACATTATAGGTGAGGTGAAACTCATTCCATACTTGGATTTAAATTATTATTATTATGAAAGTCACGGTAATTTGAAACATAAATTAATATCAAGGGGATCGCTACCTGAAGATAATTAATGAGGCTTTTTATTACTTATAATAATTATGTAAGTCTTTCAAAGTAAAGTTATTTCAGCTCTAATAAAATGGTAAAAGAGTGGTTTTAATCATATAATTAAGAACTGAGTCTGTGATTTTAGTAATGCAAACTAGTATGAATCAAAATTGTTTTGTGACCCCATCTCCCAAAATCTTGCCTCTCTAGAGAGTTCAGAGAGCAGTGTCTTTCCACTAAAGTTGTACTGAAAACTCCCACTGTGGGAAGACACAAGGGATGTTCTAACTAATGTGAATTATCTATCTTTGTCACTGAAGAGTCTATTTGATTCTAAAACATGCAGGCACATTGAATAGACTGATCATGGCAATTCTGGCTGAGGAATGGCCAAAACACACCAGTAAAAAAGACCCTTGCACAAAGAAGCAAAACCAAAACCAAACTAAAACAAAAATATTTCAAAGAAAGAAAGAAAGAGAGAGAAAGAGAAAGAATAGAGTAGCTCATGGAGTGAGTTCCCTTCATGGTACAGGGGAAACAAATCTGACTAGGGAACTAGCCTGGGAGCTTCCATATGCCGCAGGTGCAGCCCTAGAAAGCAAAAAAAAAAAAAAAGAATAGCTCATGGAAAATTACTGGGCATTTCCCTCTAGGTAATCATAGCCTTTATAAGGCCATTAGGGTATTGCTGGCTCCATTATTAATTTCCCATAGCAGTAATTCATTCAAATTCCTGTTTCCATCCTGAAATGAGTGGTGTGAATCAAAACACCTTGACATATGATTAGCAAAGCCTTTGCTCAGGTACATAGTTACATGTTCCTTGAGGGACTGAACTCATGTCTTTAGTGTCCTTAATATTAGGCTCCAAAGAAACCTGGTAACTGGCCAAATATTACTATCTCACAAAGTTAAACTATCATTTCTTATAAGACCTACAAAAACTCTCACATTCTCATATGCCCTTTAAAGCCCTCTGAATTTTAAATTTTAAGAATATTACATGCACTAAAATTCCCCTTTAATTCTGACAAGTAATATACTTCAGCTCTGGTCAGGTTAAAGGCAATCATATTACCATTGGAATTTTTTTTTTAAGACCAAAATATTTCTTATTCTAGGTAATTTTTTCCCAGTGTGCTTTTCTTTTCTTTACTTCAAAATAAGAAATTCAGAAGGTACTGCTTCCTAATAATTGTTTTAATATTCTTTCACTTTTTTTTCTTCTTTGTCCTTCAGCAGACATTTTCCACTTGTTGTGATGAAATTTATGTGTGTGTGGGGTGTGTGTGTGCGTGTGTGTGTGTACTCTATTTCATTGGAGCACCCTGACTATAAATGTGTTTGTGAACTTATTTTATTATTTTTTCTCATTCTATTTTCTTCCTCTTCTTTTCCATCTTCCTCCTCATTCTGCTTTTTTTTTTAAGAACAACATGATTTTGTCATGAAAAGTAACCTCATGTCTTTTTTTTCCCTCATAAAATCACTGTATGTTTATTTCCTCACTGTGTTTGTTCTTTTAGTCCAGGCAAGAAATTCAGTTGACTTTATTTTCAACTGTCCTTAGGGCAGATCAGATTTGTCTTTAGCATCTCAAAAGATTATAAATCTTTATTTGTCCTCTTTTAGCAGAGATAACACTTATATCCTATATTTACATGTTATATCTTACTCGTTAATTGAATTAATTGTTGTTTCAGTCTCTTTTAAATCATCAGTCATATTTTTTTTTCTTTGTAGGGCTGCACCTGTGGCATATGGAAGTTCCCTGGCTAGGGGCAGAATTGGTGCTACGGCTGCCGGCCTACACCACAGACACAGCAAGGCAGGATCCCAACCGCATCTGTGACCTACACCACAACTCATGGCAATGCCGGATCCTTAACACACTGAGCCAAGGCCAGGGTTTGAACCCACATCCTCATGGAAACTAGTTGAGCTCTTCACGGCTAAGCCACAATGGGAACTTCCTTCAGTCAAATATTTATCTCTAGTCTTGACAATTTTTTTTTAAATCTGTATTTTCAAGCTACATTCACATCAGGGTCATGATCCAACAGAAGGAAGTTTCTTCTCTCTCAAATGGAAAGTTTTTATCTGTTTCATCTAGTCCCTATCAGTTCTATTGTAGGATTCTAGTTGTAGGCAGAAAGTTAAGTCTTCAATACCCCTTATTAAATAACAAATTACAAGATTATTTTGCACTGACATGACCAGCTCTTCCATCTGTAAAATTTTAGATATGGAAAATTTTAGGTTTTCTCTATACTGATCAAGATATCTGTCACCAGCCAAAAAGGGAGGTACTGATAATTTCTGACTTTTTTTTTCTTTTGATGGATAGGTGCTTTATCTCTCTGGAATGATTGACAGTGACTAAAACTAAAGAAAGGTTTCGGATATTTTCTACTAATCTATTGTCCTAAATAAAATATACATTTTAGTGTTACTATAAAAGGATTTCTATACTTATATGGGTTAACATTTTTTTCTGATGCATGGGTTATACTTATATGGGTTAACATTTTTTTCTGATGCATGGACATTTCAAAACAATATCTTAAGATAAAAAGTTGGATAAAAAAGATTTTGACACTTCTCAAGAAACTATTCTGATTAAATTAAACCACAACCAAAACTAGCTTTCAGATTTATTCTGTCAAACAACAATCATTATGAGGGCTGCAAAGAACAAAAAATTTCATTTGGGGTTTTAGGAACTGCAATTGAGAGACCCAGATTTAGGTAAAATTGAAAAGGTGTCTGGGGAAGACAGAAAGAGTCAGGGGCTTATAAAAGCAACTCCACAAGGTTCTTAAAGTTGTCTGGCAAGAGTTATTATTGCAAGAAAGAAGTATGTGTCCTTAAGGGATTGGCTGTCACAAGTTATTTGGGGTAAGGGTGCAATAAGTAGCTTGAATTTCTAAAACATTAGGCAGATGTTCTGGGTGCCTGAGGTTAAGACAGTAAGTGGTCAAAAGGTCAAATTCCACCTGGGCTGAACCCTGCCTAAATCCCACTTCCTCAATAGTCTCCTGGATCCATTTCAGAGAGTTCTATTAGAAATACGGACTCCATTTTAATTTTTCTTTCACAATTTTTAAAACTCATTTCAGCCTCTGAACTAATCAGAATATCTGTCTTGGGTGACAGATATTCTTAGTTCAAACCATTATGATAAAGCAGCCATAGGAAGAAGAGATGAAAGAGGGCTATTCATCTTTAAGTCTTCCTAAGGAAAAGCTATTTCTTCTTTATTTTTGGATCCTCAACACTTAACATAATCTGTAAATCTATTTAAAGGTATAACTTGAAGATTCCCCCTCTTCATGCCACTTCACAAGTCTTTCTATATTCCACTTTTTTCTAGATACTATGCTAAGCTGATAAATTAATCAAAGACCCAATCTAAAACCAGCTCAAAACCTTTAATATACTTGCTAATCACACTTTCTTTGAACCATCAAAGATAATGAGGTAATTGAACTCTTGTAATAGAACTTACTTATTTCCAAGAGAATAAAAAGTTTCAGAATCACTAGACCAAATCCTTCATTTTCCAAACAACGAAATTAAGACACAGAAGGCCCAGGTTATTTTATATTTGGCAAAGTCAATGTTAGAGACCATTTTCTTTTGCTTCTAGCTCTTTATATTTTTTTCCTAAATTACTACCCTTTCACAACACAAGATATTTTATTGGGAAAACAAAAGACTTTGTAACTTACTTTTACTCAAATGACTAGGAGCCAACTGCCTGATTATTTCTGGAAATAGAATACTGTTCCACAGTTTTATAACTCTGTTGAAGATAATAATTAAAATTTCATAAAAGCAAAATTGAATATTTGCCAATTTAAGTTCTGATTATGTTAAATTACAAATGCATTTTTTTAGTGTTATGATGTATTTTTAAGACCTTCTGATAGTTATAGCATAAGGATTTGGAGAAAAGATAAGTAAACTTCAAATGGTAATGCATTTCACATTTTAATATAATCTTTTAACCTGATATATTTATTTACTTTCTTTAATTCCTTCATAATCCTTGAAAAATAAGTCTATGATGTGTTAACAATAAACTACTATATTTTAACTGCTTACAAATTTGTATGGTTTAAAACTGAATTATCCCATATTTCAAAAGCATTTCTTCCATATCTCTTGCTGGTTAAGAATATAAGGACACCTTGTGCAAGAAATTAAGAGAATGGAAAGCACCTAAATTTATCTATATTATAAGAACATTAAATTGAATCTAGTTTATATGTGACCTTTAGAAAAATTTACAGTGAAGCAAAGTGATTAAGAAGGGCTGTCTTTCAGCTTGATGTAATTCTCAAGGTTACATAATACTTTTAACATATGAATAATTTACTTAAATAAAAATTGGCATTCTCTCTCTCTACAATTTTGAGTCCTTTAGTTAAAGTTATACATAGCCTTGGCCTCTCAAGCTGCTGTTTAAGAAAAATTCAGCCTTTGCCTGATAGATCCCACTTTATGTGGCATGATCTAACACTTCATGTGGCAGGATCTAATAATTTGGAGAGTTGGGAAATTACCTAGCAAACTCAATGAGAGAGACAGAGAGAAAGAAAGAGAGAGGATAGATACAGGAAAGGACAAGGATTTATAGAAAAGCAAAAATACAGTTTCAAAGTAAAAAATTGGGAATAAAAAGATAGAAAAATCAAGTTCATATTGGACAGCAGCATGTGAGATAGTAATTGTGACTAACATTTATGGAATGTTTATTAGTCTTAGTTTTAAGTACTTTCAATGTTGGAAGTCATTTAATTTTCAGAACAATTTCTGACAATAGGTATATTTATTCCTATTTTTCACATAACAAACTGAAAGCACACAGAATTTACATAAGGTGCCCAAGGTCACCGCTAGTTACTTGGTGGAATATAATATTCTTACCATAGAAATTGGGAATCAAATCTAAATTTTTAGATGTTATTGACATATAATTTTATATTAACTTCAGGTGTACAACATAATTATTTTATATTTATATATACTGCAAAATTATCACCACAATAAGCAAGTCTAGACATATGACTCAAGGATTTACCACGTCATCCAGAAAGAGAAGATTTTAGAAATAAATTGTAGGAGTTCTTGTTGCAGCTCAGCAAGAACTAGTATCCATGAGGGCATGGATTTGAACCCTGACCTTGCTCAGTGAGTTAAGGATCTGGTGTTGCTGTGGCTGTGGCATAGGATGGCAGTGATAGCTCTGATTTAACCACTAGCCTGAGAACTTCAAGATGCCATGGGTATGGTCCTAAAATTTAAGCAAGCAAGCAGCAAGAAATTGTTTAGTATTAGAAGTTCAATTCCTCTTTGCCACTTTGAAAAACTAAAATCTAAGTTAATTTAAAAAGACTTTTCAGAGAATGTTTTGTCTATGTTCTCTTCCATGAGTTTGATGGTGTCTTATCTAAGTCTTTAAGCCATTTTGAGTTTATTTTTTGTGCATGGTATGAGGGTGTGTTCTAGTTTCATTGATTTGCATGCAGCTGTCCAGGTTTCCTAGCAATACTTGCTGAAAAGACTGTCTTTTTCCCATTTTATGTTCTTGCCTCCTTTGTCAAAGATTAATTGACCATAGGTGTCTGGGAGAAAAAAATTAAAAAAAAATAATAAAAAGACTTTTCAAAAGGTGAGGGTTTAACAACATGTCAATACTGTGTCACATGGTAGTTCATCTTTAAAAGGATTACATATAAGCATATCAGTTCATGTAATTTACTTATTCAATGATGACAATACACATTCCAGCCATTAGTTGCACTCATCATTCTTATAGAAAAATATTTACAAGAAGAAAATAGCTATTTAATATTAATCATATCAACCAATCTATATCACACACACACATACACAAATGATAAACTTGGATGGATGACTCTTCAAAGAATGCATGTCAAAGGTTTTACTGTTTTCTTTGCTAATGTATAAGTCTTATCTATCACATCTACTATATCTATTTTGTTGTATAATTTGCTAGGAACTAATTTATTGTCTCTCTAGGCCTGTAACTACAAAAGCAAACTTTTATAAAAGGATGCAGTTAATGAATCAATTGAACATGCTTATAACATGATGCCTTCTGTTTTGAATTATAAAAGAAGTAAGTTAGACCAAGTTTTCAAAATGAAACACTTTGTACAGAGTAACATCCACAATAAAGGAAAAACAGCCAGCACCTAGATCCACCCTGGTGAATGAAGAGGAGGGAGCATGGGAAGAGGCTGGGGGAAGGGGAGGAGGGGAGTATTTTACCTAATAAAAAAATAAATAAAATGAGTTTAATGCTTTGGACTCACAAGATACAAAAAGACAAAAAATTATGCCTCAAAGTTCTGAGGAAAGACGACTCTGAATTAGCAATTCTACAGCTATCCAAAAGAGTAATCTAATACAAATTCAAAATAAATATTAAAAGAAAGCTATTCAAGAAATATTTTTCTAAACATTTGAAAAGTAAGAAAATAAAGATTTTCTTAGAAGGTGCTCAGTAAAACAAAAATGGAATACAACATATTAAAGATAAGAGGTTCTGCAGAGGAAACATTCTAGGTAATATAATAGAAGAATTTCTAGTTTGCATGTTGTAGTAAAATTTTTTTAAAAAAGTAATTACAACAGAAAATCAGACAATTTTATGAAAAATGTATTTGATTTTATTTCATTTCATTTTTTTGTCTTTTTAGGGTTGCACCCATGGCATATGGAAGCTCCCAGGCTAGGGGTCAAATTAGAGCTGTAGCTGCTGGCCTATACCACAGCCACAGCAACGCCAGATCCAAGCTGCGTCTGCGACCTACACCACAGCTCATGGCAATGCTGGATTCTTAGCCCACTGAGCGAGGCCAGGGATAGAATCTGTGTCCTCATGGATGCTAGTCAGATTCATTTCCCCTGAGCCATGACGGGAACTCTAAAAATGTATTTCACCAAGTAGAGAATTAAAAAAATTAAACAATGTGAATGCTATGAGATCTTATGCTTTTTTTTGGTCAATATGAGAAAAAAAAAAAGATGACTAGACAGCACAAGAAAATAATTTTTCCATATACTCTTGGCCTACTTATAAAACAATATGAAGAATGGCTTTGTTCTAACCAATTTACAAAATATAAATAAAGAGACTTCACTTGTCCCAGTTACTTTGAAACATACTTTCAAGTAGCACAGATTGGGTGACATATTATTGCATTTCCTTTGCTTATAAGTTGAATCATAAAAACACTGACACAATCATAGTTTAAATATTGTTTATAAATTTTCAGCACTTAAAATTAGCATAACTGAAAATAATTATTGTACAGGAATAAAATATAATAAAACTCAGTTAATAAGAAATAATATAACTGAGAGAACTCATTGGATTTTTGATACTATATTTAGAATAACATGGTTAAATATACCACCTGAAGTTAATTTATGTAACAACTGGAATACATAAAATTAATAACAATGCTGAGAGGTGCCGGCAAGGCTACATAGCCTTTATACCACTGATATGAGAAGGAACTCCACAGAAATTCTCCATCCTACTTAAGACTTGAGAATCCCATTTCCTCCTCCTCCTCCTCATCTGCTATAGAATGATTGTTTATGAATCTCCCAAATGTTAATGTAAAAGCTAACCCCCAGGGTGATAATATTTGGAAGTGGGGTCTTCAGGGGGTAATTTGGTCATGTGGGTGGAGTAATCATGAATGAGATTAGTCCTTATAAAAGAGCACCAGAGAGCTTTCTCACCTCTTGTGTGAGGACACAGAGAGAAGACACCTGTATGAACCAGAAAGGAAGCTCCTACCAAATACCAAATCTGACAGCACCTTATCTGGCCTTCCCAGCCTTCAGTTTGTTGTTTAAGGTATTCAGTCAATGGTAGTTTGTTATCGCATAGCATTCTGAATGGACTAAGACAGCTATTAAACCTATCCTTCAGTTTATAGTATTAGATGTGGGGTGCTACAATTATAAAACTTTAATATGTTTGGTCTTTAAGACTCTGACAAATTTTCAAACATGCATTTATAAGAACACATTTAGCTCAGTCATTTTAGACTAGAATGTGTTCTAGAATGCCATTATCTGGACCTCTTTTGAGTTTGTTTTTTATTTTTGTCTATCATGTTGACCTGTGACCTGGTATGCCTGATTATCTTACATTGAGACAGAAATTCAATATAATATAACTGAGAAGGAATTTGAGACATTTGGTGAGTTTTTCTCCAGAGAGAAATTTGTGTATTTGCCAGACTTCTAGACATGTTAGCAAATCAGGATCATCTTTAACCACATATATATATATATTTGAACATAGCCTTGGCCTTATACTTGAACTCTTAAGGATAATACCTTTGTAGCTTTAACACAGTGTCCACTCCTAGAAAGGCCCTGAATTCTACTTTTTATCCCCCTGCCTTACAAGGCCAACTAAAGATTTGCTAAGATTTCTAGCCTCTTGATTAGTTTCTCTAAATATTTTTAGAAAAAAGTTGAACTAAATATTGAGTTCCTACACTGTATTTTCTTCACTTCTTAGATTTTAACTTCATAAATTTTCATTATTCTATTTCATTTTCAAATCTTTAAGTCTATTTTATTTTATTTTATTTTATTTTTTTGTATTTTAGCTATTTCTTGGGCCGCTCCCTGCAGCATATGGAGGTTCCCAGGCTAGGGGTCTAACCGGAGCTGTAGCTGCCGACCTACGCCAGAGCCACAGCAACTCAGAATCCGAGCCGCTTCTGCAACTTACACCACAGCTCACGGCAACGCCGGATCGTTACCCCACTGAGCAAGGGCAGGGACCGAACCCGCAACCTCATGGTTCCTAGTCGGATTCGTTAACCACTGCGCCACGACGGGAACTCCTTTAAGTCTATTTTAAAACAAATATGTTGTCCAAATATTTTAGTTGTTCCCAGTGGAAGGGGTCCTTTAACATTATTTAACTTTCCATTAGGTGAAGCAGAAGTTCTGAATTTTACTTTTCTCTAAAATATGTATTCTTTTCTGAGATTATTTATAAATTGTCCATTTATTGTGTTTATTGTTTAATATTGTATAATATTTCCTATAAGAATGAAATACATTCTCACAGCAGAGTGTTTATCTCTTTTGTTTATTGCTATATCTCTGGTACCTTAAACAATGTCTGACATAGAGTGGTGGTTGTTTACTAATTATTAGTCCAATCAATAAAAAAATCCAGTGACTGAAAAAATGGAAATGTTGATTTAGATTTGGACAGCAATTTTGGTTGTGTGTTTAGTGTGCTTACTGTGTTTCTGGAAGAAAATTCTACAAGTGAAAATAAATAAAATAAAATATCCTTCAACATAGTGCTTGATACATGGTAGACAAATCAATAATGTTGAATAAAGAAAAACAGATTTACAAAGAGTAGAGGAAAAAATCTTTATTCAAGTAGTTCATAGCTCTACTTATCAAGATATTGAGCTTTCTGCTTCTTCTCTCCTGAGATTATCACTCAGACACCACAAAGATCTAATAAGTTTTGTGCTGGACACATTGTAGATACTTGATAAGTACTTGTTGACATTAATATAGGCACTTGACCAATGTGTAAAAACATTTCTACAATATAAATGCCTTAAAAAATGGAAAACTCCTTTATTAAATAGATATATTCTTAAATAGATGAAGACATACAAATGCATCCATTATATAAAATTGATTATACAATGTAATTACCTATATCATTGATAAAACATTGTTAACTGATTTATAAATTACCCTTCATTTATTCATGCATTCAATAACTGTTTAATGGCTTCGAATATTTTCTGTTATCTAAGTTTTAAATAGGGAATGGCAAAAAATAAAACACAATAGCCTTAAAGTGTTTACAATCTAACGTAAGTTATAAGACATATCAGGCATTAGAAGGAAATTATTATATATTTAAGAGATCCAAAAAGCTATAAACAATGCCATACTACTTTAGTACTGCTATTCAAATTTAGGTTGAAATTAAGTTCTAAAGAAAGTTTTAAAAAGTAAATTAAGGAGTTCCCATTGTGGCGCAGCAGGAAAGAATCCAGTTAGGAACTGTAAGTTTTGCAGGCTCGATCCCTGGGCTCACTTAGGGGGTTAAGGATCCCGCGTTGCCAGTAAGCCATGGTGTAGATCACAGACATGGGTCGGATCTGGCGTTGCGATGGCTGTGGCACAGGCTGGCGGCTACAGCTCCGATTGGACCCCTAGCCTGGGAACCTCCATATGCTGCGGTCATGGCCCTAAAAAGACAAAAAGACAATAAATAAATAAATAAATAAATAAATAAATAAATAAATAAATAAAAATTAAGCACAAGTTTACATTTGATTATTAGATGGCTACATATCATGGTCTCCTTTTATTTCTTTCTTTCATTGTTACCAGGTCTAAAAATTTTCAAAGCACACCAACCAGAGATTTCATTGCTGACCTTAAGATAGTGGAAAATCTGTCACAATAAGGAGAAAAGTCACTCTTTAAAAACAGTTTATTTCCCTCAACTGAAAAAGTGAGGAAAAGGTTAAACGTAAATTTAGAAAGAAATTATAAGCATGTGAAACCAAAGTAAATCACAAAGCTCAATAATGTATAACTGATATCCAAGCAGCCACTTCTGTCAATAGTTCTGTCATCTAGAAAATGAGATGATTTGACAAAATAGAGTCCCTATAACATGACTGAGATCAGGAAGTTCTCTTTCAAAGGAGGAATTACTATGTATTCAACTGTGGTATCTTTGTGCCTCCATGAATGGAGTGATGTCAGGCTGCTCCCATTTAACTACCATTCCACTCATTTTACATTTGCATTGTTCCTGCTTTTAAAATTAGTTTATTTCCAATCAAAGTAATAAAAATACAGCTGTTTTCATAAAATAATTTATAATTAATTACTACAAAATATATGACTCACCAACACTGATATGATAGATATAGAGAGTAAACATTTTGTACCCATTTGATATTTATTAAATGTCATGTTCTTATTTTACACTGTTATAAGCAGTCCATGTGAAAAATTATTAGAAATGATATGAGCTATGACATTAAATTTAAAAAACATCATTAGGGTATTCCCATCATGGCTCAGGGGTTAACGAACCTTACTAGTATTCATGAGGACATGGGTTCAATCCTAGGCCTCACTCAGTGGGTTAAGGATCCGGCGTTGCCACAAGCTATGGTGTAGGTCACAGACGGGGCTCGGATCTGGTGTTGCTGTGGCTGTGGCATAGGAAAGCAGCTACAGCTCTGATTTGACCCCTAGCCTGAGAACCTCCATGTGCCATGGGTGAGGCCCTATAAAGACAAATAAATAAATAAATACATCATTAGTTTACTGTCATAACTTAGTTTTGCTTCTGAATAGACATAAACTCATTTATCAAGTTTAGAATTTTTTGGGTGATTTTAAAGAAATTCTAATAACCCTCCCTTGAGTAAAAGACTTTAGCACTTCTTTTAGTATAGTTTCCTCAGAAAGGCAGTTGACTTTAAAAAATTAGGAGAATTTAACCAGTTTTACATCTTACAGTACCCCGGTTTCTACAAAGTCAAGAATACTAAACAATAAAAAGCTTTTCAATCAGATTTCTTAAAGTGTAGTTTGACATGCCTACAACTTTGCTTCTCTTTTGATTTCCAGGAAAATATGGCCAAAGTTTAAGAAATCTGTAACAGAAGGAAAATTATTTCAAATCTGCATAAAAGCACCCCAAAACCAAAGGGGAGTCTGAACATGGAGGAATTAATGTCAAGGATTAACTCTATGTAAACAAACGAGCAATGAATTAAATGTAAGCACAAGTCCAATCTTAGGTGTATCTTCCACATGTAAGAGGAAGAAGAGAAACACAGTTGTCACTTAACAGTCGATAAATATTTTTCCTGTGACTACTATAATCAAGTGTTATTTGTGAAGTTGGGTAATTAAAAGGAATCAAAATCAATTTTTAAAAGGTCAATTCCTAACTTCCTAAACTTTGCGTTCTAGTTTGGGGTGGGGAGTGGTTGCAGGAGAGAGAGTAATAAAATTTATAAGTGAATAAATGATATATAATAATCAATTGTAATGGGTACCCAGGAATAAAAAAAAAATAGTAGCATAGAGATAAGATAAATTCATGAAAGGTTGGCAATTTTAAACAGTCTACACATAAGTCTTTAGAGAAAAGTTTCCCTTGAAAGGACATATCTGAGGCGGTGCGTGAGCAAGATGATGGAGATTTCTAGGGAAAAATTCTGCAGACAATGAGACCAGATTTGAAACCACTGGAGGATTTTTGGCAGAGTAGCAACATAATTAAGTTACTTTAGTACAGAATCAAGAATGATGAATTGTGTGTGGATAAAAGGTGGGTAAGAGAACAAAGAGGAAGATACTGCAAAAGTTCAAGTGAAAGGGAATTGTGGCTTTATGGGGGTAGAGGTGGAAATTGTAAAATGGTTTCTTGGTCTGGGTATTTTCCAAATATAAAGTGGAGAGAATTGGAGGTCACGTTTTAGAGTCAAGTAAGATTCTCAGAACCAAAGCCTAAATAACTACAAGGACAGAGTGACCAGTAACAGAAATTGGTACAACTTGTGAGAGTAAGTTTTTGTGAAAAATGAGAGCTCAGTTTGGGACAAGTTATATTTAAGATCACCATTAATCATCCCAGTGAGGATTTTAAGACAGCCATTGGGTATATGAGACCAGAAGCCAGAGAAGAAGTCCAGAGACATACTCATTTTAGAGTTATTAGCACATAAAGAACTTACGGGGTGTAAAGCCATAAGATTTGAAGACATCATGAAAGGATTTACTGTAAAATAAAATCACAGAGATACACTGGCTAGACCCTGAGGCAATATAAAGTTAAGAGGTCTGGGATACAAAGAGGAAACAGAACAGTGGACTGAAAGGGAGCTGTCAGGAACGAAGTGGAAAGTGAAAAGCCTTCGGTATCCTAGGAGTGAAGAAAGTATTTCTAGGAAAAGGGATGATCAACTGTTTAGTGCTCCTGCTCAGTCAAGTAAAATAAATAGAGAGACATAACCACAGGTGACCTTGACAAAAGCAGTTTCCCTGGAGTTGTGGATATGACAATTTGCCTGGTGTGGGTTTATGCAAAAATGGGAAGAAAAGTTATGAACATCATATGAAGAATCCCATATATTCCACAAACACAACTAAGAAATCAATATTGACAGATTTTTTTCAACCAAACACTATAATTTATTCATATTTCTTTAGTTTCTACCTAATGTGTTTCTTCTATTCCAGGATCTCATCTAGGAAAATAACACTTCATTTAGTCATCATATTTTGTTATGGCCATCGTGGTTGTGATTTTTAACTTTTAAAGAGTATTGGTCAGACACTGTAGAATGTCCCTCAGCTGAGATTTATCCGATTTGTTCTAATCTTTAAACCAAGGTTATGTATTTTAGGATGGAGACCACATAGCTAAAGTGCCATTTTCATCACATCGCATCAAGAGAACATACAATCAAGAAGGCTTATTATCCCTGTGGATGCTAGTCTTGCTTGCCTGGGTTTATGAGGTTTTTTTACTGTAAAGTCACTTTGTTTTCTTTCCATCTGTAATCTTTGGAAGGAAGTCACCATGCCCAGCCCTCACTTAAGGATTGGGGAACATACCCTCAAAGAAGTCAGAGTATCTATATTAATTTTCTTCTGCACAGATTTACCTATTCACCTCCATGTTTTTACTCAATCATTTACTTATTTATATTATTATGGATTTAGATATTTATTGAAAGTTCAGGTTATAATAGATTACTTCTCCATTTATTTTGTTGCTCACATTGATCCCACTTTGTTCACTGGGAACAATTTCAGTTGGTTTCTGTGTCTCTTTGACATACACCATCTTTGTAGGTTTTTAAAACTTTTGTTGCATTTTGCCCTTTTGAGCACTCTTTCTCTTCCTGGCACTATAAAGCACTCCTGGCTCATCTTGTACATTCCCCATTCCAGCCATGGGATTACCTGTTTTTTCAAGGAGATTTAAACATCCAGACATTTTAAAATCAAAAAGATTTTAAGAAATTATCTGTCCTAATATTCTTCGCTATATCAATGGATGTCTTGCTCTCTACATGAAGTTGCAATGAAAAAGAAATATAGATTATAATATTAAAAAAATAAAATCTTAGGAGTTCCAGTCATGGCTCAGTGGTTAACGAATCCAACTAGGAACCATGAGGTTGCGGGTTTGATCCCTGGCCTTGCTCAGTGGGTTAAGGATCTGGCGTTGCCGTGAGCTGTGGTGTAGGTTGCAGACACGGCTCGGATCCCACGTTGCTGTGTCTATGGCGCAGGCTGGTGGCTACAGCTCCTATTAGACCCCTGGCCTGGGAACCTCCATATGCTGCAGGTGCGGCCCTAGAAGAGGCAAAAAGACCAAAAAAAAAAAAAGAAGTAAAATCTTAGCGCTTATAGTAAAGAAAATAGGAGGAGCAGTTTGCATCTATATAAACCTTCATAAGATAATATTATAAATATCTGACAATCGTTAATTCATTTAATCCTGACAACAGCCCCATAAGGTAGTTTGATGTGTCCTCTATTAAACGTTTTATATTTATAAAGCTTACAACATAACACTATAAGGTAGTTAATTATACTTGTCCCCACTTGGATAATGAGAAAATGAAGTCCAAAGATCATATGTTTAATTCCAGGATAGAATTCTAAGATTTGAATCAAGATTTGCCAAATTCTCAAATATAAATTCTTAATTACTATAAAGATTGTCTCTTAGGTTATACTGGTGCTGAAAAGAATCAAATCCTCTTCATTATTTCTACTTAGAGTAATAGAATTGGATATTAATATCTAAAGGTTCTTCTAAACTGAAAATTGTGTGGTTCAATCATTTACCTAATTTCCCAGGTTATGTCAAATGCTTCCATATCTATATTTGTTTTGCATCCTCTAAATATGTCTGGCAAAGGATTTATCACATTGAACCAAATTATTTCTTTATATGTCTCTACATATTTTATTTATCTATATAATCATTTGATTTTTTCTATTATAAAGAAGGTACAGACATTTTATTTTAATGATTAAGTAAATGAACAAGTGGGACATCAATGCTAATAGTAGTGGTTTTCATAGGCAAGTTATCCCCCAAGATATTTAAAAAGTATTAAAAAAAATTAAATATAATTACTTATGTTCTCTGATTATGATAAAATCTAGTGTTAAAACTTGACATTTTAATAAGCTGAAATACCATAAAAAAGACAGAATTTTTTAGGAAAGGAGAAGATAACAAGAATTTCTCTAATTTTATTTCATTAAAAATATAATATACAATACTATAAGATACAATACTAGGGGGGATGTTACTTTTGAAGCAATATAAATTTACATAGAGTAATTGATTTGAATTTCAATCCAATTTTACTAACATATCTTTTCAGTATAATTTATGACTGCCTGATTTTGAAATACTTATTGTATTTTTAAAGGTAGATTGGTAAAGATCAGTCCAATTCTCTTTTTAACTTATCTAATGCCCGAGCTTTAATTGAGTTTATCCATCAAAGTCACATTTCATTTGGAGAATAGATGTCAGACTATAGCAGTTAGCAATGATGAAGGAAGGATTTTAAATTAACTAACAATAGTATCTTAGAACAGAAATTAGAGTCTATATTCACAGCTGGCTCAGAACTTTAATTCAAATTAAAAAAAAAAAGTTGAATACTGAATGATGTTCAAATATTAGTTAAAAGTATCAGCATAAATTGAAAGCATAAAGTAGAAAGACACGTTAAGCCTAGTAAATAATACATCCTAGCATGCCATTTATAAAGATTGTGTCAATAAGCAGATAAAAATTTTAAGAGCTTGATAAAAAGCTTATTTAAAATTCAATATGTTTTGGTTTTCATTTTAAACATACTCTTTGATGCTGATATATCTCTCAAAATAATCCGGATACAATACTATTTCCTTTGATAGTTTAGATAAAAGTAGCTTAGAGCATGTAGTTATAGAAGGAAGGAAAATATATATATTATCTGTATTTTCTGGTTAATTACTACTGAATTCCTATGTTAGCTGAATTAACCATGGAATAAAGACTTTTATGATAGGGAAGGCCAAGTGAAAGCCTCTACTTATCAAAATAATAAACTAAAAGCGATGTTGCAACCTATAGTGATATCAGACATCTATACCACCATCTAGGGCTTGACAAATGCAGGAATGTTGGCTACCACTGTACACCCATCAACTTGCCTAACTTGGCCTGTGTAGAAGACAGAAGTATGCAGGCAAGGGCAGTGGACTAACCTAATTTAACAATATGATTGCAGCTGTTGTTCTGGATGTGTGTTCTGGATATTCTGAGTATATGCATGCATGTGTGTGCGTGCCTTGTGTGTGAATGCCCATAATCTGGTGAAGCCATTCTGATTAAGCCATTTTTCTATGTTTATTAATAAAGATCTTCTGAAGTTGTTTTCTTTCAGCCAGCATGGCCAACAATATATTTTCACAGGCTGACTTTAAAGCCATCCCAACTCCCCCACCTCCATGCCATAACCAAGTCAGTAAGGAGTTGATTACCTTTCTCTTCCCTAAGACATCACAACATTCCATTATCTTGATGGTTTCATGCAACTGTATCTGGTGAGCAGGAGGAAGCAACTACTTTAGACACCTTAGTAAGATGTATGTGAGTCAACTGGCAGAAAATTGACCACAGAAAAATTCAGGTGTCAGTGAAAGGGTTCAATGAGCTGGGGCATGTCAAAATAATCTAAGGTAAAAGATTAAGTTGCTGCATCTCACCCTTATTAGAACTAAGAAAGAAGCATAATGCCTACTAGCATTTTGAGGGATTTGGAGACAACATATACCTCATTTGAGTATGCTACTCTTACCCAGCCTAAAAGGCTTCAGATTTTAGTAAAGCCCAAAACCAGAGAAGGGTTTTCAACAAGTCCAAAATGCCACACAAGCTCATCTGCTCTGGTGGTTTACAATCATAAAATCTCATGGTATTCTAAATGTTGGTGATAGGAAATAATACATATGGCAGGCCCTCAAAGGTGAATTAAAGCACAGAATTTGGATCAGAACTATACCAGCCCCTATATATAATTATTCTCCCTTTCAGAAACAGCTTCTTGATTTCTATTAAGTTCTTATATGAGCCCCTGAGCCACCAAGTAGACGTAAGTGAATTTATGGCCACGTTATAAATGTATCATGCACAATGGCACTTAATCTTCAAGTGGAATATGAAAGCAGGCTCAAGTAGGTCCTAAACATATGAATAAGTTTCATGATTGGATGGCCCAGAAGACCATGAGTTCTACATCTGTTTAACTGCCTTCTCTCTCAGACAACCCATAGGGTCTCCTGAGCAATTCCCTATGACCAGCTGTTTGAGGAAGAAAACATTCATATCTGATTTTAAGATGGTTCTGCTAGATATAATTTCACCACCTGAGTGGGCACGTATAAAACGATGGCCCACTCTATTGATTGCGGTGGCCTGAAGGACAGTAGTTGAAGAGAAATGTTGTCAATGGACTGAAATGCAAGTAATGTAACTGAGAGAGCTGAAGATGTAGACCTGATGCATGAACTGTCCCAAATGTTTTGGCAGGATGATCAGGAAATTGGAAAGCACACAACTGGATAACTGGAGACAAGGTGGTCTAGGGAGCAGGTATGCACATAGATCAGTGCACATAAGCCCAGAATGTGGAAATATTTGTCTCCCATACAATGCTCACTAAAAAGTGACATTAGCAAATGAAGATCTTAAAAAAGCAGGTGGACATGATAGATTTTTAGGTGTATTTCAGTCAGTCACTCTCTCCAACCACCTCTGTCCTCAATGAATTCATGGACGAAGTGAAAATGATAGAAAGGAAGGAGGCTTTGTAAGGGCGAAACAAAATGGATTGTTACCCACAAGGATGAATTTGGCTGCTTAACGCCCAAACTGCCAACTGTACAACCACACTGAGCACTCAATATGGCACCATCCTTTTGGGGGATCTGCCAAACACCTTGACAACATGTTGGTTTTCTTGGACCTCTCCATAGCAGAAGGGGTAATACCTTTTCTTATTGGAATAACTAATTTCTGTGATTTATGAATTTGCTTTTACTGTCTGCAATGCTTCTGCCAAAAAAACATAACACATAAGTGTCTCGTGCATCCCTATGTGGTATTTCACATGCTATTTAACCAAAGAGTCATTTTATGACAAATTAAGCATGCCAATGACACATGCTCATGGAATTCTCCATGTCCTCAGTCACTCTTGAGCAGATGAGCTAAGAGAAAGACAGACTAGCTTCTTAATAATAATACAGTTACAATCCCATTTGGGTAGCAATAACTTGCAGTGCTGAATAATGGTTTTCAGGATGTGGTAATTGCTCTATGCAGGTAATCTCTATATGGTACTGTTTCTTTCAAAGCCAGGTTTATGAGTATAAGAATCAGGGATGAAAAAACAACTACTCTATTAACCTTTGTGATCTGCTAGTGAATTTGTTTCTAGTTCCTACAATTTGGGGTTCTGATCACCTAGAGTTCTTAGTTCTCAAAGAATGAATGTTTCCACTAAGCAAAAGAGAAGCAGAGTCATTAAACTAAAAATTGAGACTATTACCTGGAAACACTGAAATTATGTCAGTGAATCAGCAGGCTAGGAAGGGGTCTGAATCCTAAGACCAAGGATGGAGGAAATTGATCCCATTTATCAACGGGAAAGTGGGTTGTCAACTCACAGTGGTTGTAAAGAGAATGTCTAGATTGCAAGGGAACTCCCAGAGAACTTCTTTGTACTCCCACGCTCCTACAGTAAAGCCAACAGAAACAATAAACTTAATACAGGCAGAACTACAAATGGCTCTGGTAATGGTTGCCAGAGTAGCAAATAATAGGTTTCCCAGTTAAAACTGAATTTCAGAGAAATAACATTTTTAAAAAAAGTTTAAGGATATCTCATGCAAAATACAACAAATATTTATAGCAAAGATACTTAATTACTTAACGAAAATTCAAATTTAATTGGGTCTCCTTATTATATTTGAAAATCATAGCCTGGATCCTTCAGGTAACTCCACAAGCAAGGAAACACAGTCAGTCTAATGTTTGCTGAGTTTATACGGAAAATGGAATGGCTAGTAGAAGAAGAAAATTCTTTTTTCATGAGGGATAACTTTTCTTACTGGGTTTGCCTTATGACCCCAGGATAAATGGCTTGAAAGGCTGCAGAAATTAAAACTGTAATAATTATGAATATTTCTTCCTTATTTTGATATCAATATATTTAAGTATATTTATTCAGATGTTTTCTTTTTTCCTTTCTATCAGCAATTTACCTATCATTAACATAAGATGAGTTAATAGTGGTAAACCTTTTATTTCCATATCTATGTTACAGCATACCAAAGTCTAGTAAAGATGGAGTAATCCAAAGATTAATCCAGAGATGAATTTTATATATTCTTTCACTGGAGGTTGGCAAGTTTTTGCTTATATATGGGTTATTTGTGTTATGTAAGGTAAAATTTGTCACTGTCTTTATTTGGAAGTTAACTGTGATATAATTTTTAAAAACAGACTGTATTATAAATTTTGGTGGCTGTGTACTGTGTCAATTTAGCTAAGCTGCAAGTATTTTTTTGAAAAATTACTTTTCCTGTATTCTATGATAGAGTTGTTCACAAGAATAACTTGCATGAGATTGGAAAAGTAGAAGTGAAGGAACAGTCCTTTTTATGTTCTGAAGTTTGGTATAGGGCAAACGCTGCCACAGCTTACGCACTCATCTGTGACCTGCTGGCTCACCTTGAGAACTCTAGATGGTGGTCCACCTCACAGCTCTTCCTGTTCTCCACACACCTTGTTGTCAATTTCTCCAAACCTCTCCCTTGCCCCTTTCCCATGCCCTCTTTTCTACATGAATATGCTCAAATGTTATCAACTTAACCATGGATCATTCACTTAATAGTTTATCCTTTTCTTTTACCCTATCATTATACATTTTAATAGCAGTTTGTTCGTCGCAGTTCATGTAAAAATTTTAAGCTCTTTATACATAATATTTGGTTGTTACTACTCACCTGTCACTTTCTACTCTTATTTTTCCATTCCTTAAATACTGATTTTCATGTTTTTCACGCACTCCTCAAGAAGAATATGTAAATGATAATATATCCCTCTGATTTCTGCAAATACCTTGGAATAGAAGTTCTATGTGTTTGTTTTGGGTATCTTGAGCCTCAACTTCTTCCCTGCAACATTTTGTTGACATTGTTCCATTGTATCATGACCTTTAATGTTGTACAAAACTTGTTTCTTACCTTCTGTAAATTGAAACTTTTATTTGTATTTACATGTTTTTAGTGCTTTTCCTTTCTTGTTAAAATTAAATACTGGAGTTCCCGTCATGGCGCAGTGGTTAACAAATCCGACTAGGAACCATGAGGTTGCGGGTTCGGTCCCTGCCCTTGCTCAGTGGGTTGACGATCCAGCGTTGCTGTGAGCTGTGATGTAGGTCGCAGACGCGGTTTGGATCCCGCATTGCTGTGGCTCTGGCGTAGACCGGTGGCTACAGCTCTGATTCGACCCCTAGCCTGGGAACCTCCAAATGCCGCAGGAGTGGCCCAAAGAAATAGCAAAAAGACAAAAAAATAAAAAATTAAATTAAATTAAATTAAATACATTTCTTAGATTACATTAAATATAAGGTGATTTTTTGCACATTTGTTTTTCTTTAAGCTTTGCTGCTATTTGGTTGTGTATGAAATTATATATCTCAAATATGTGTAATTCATTTTATATATTATTGATACATGTGTACACATATATAACCTCTGGTTTAGGAATTCTTTGTCTATATTGTGACTTACTATTTAAGTTTCTAGTACTGTGATTTTTCTGTTAACATCTATTCCTATTACGTTGAATTTTTGCTTATTCACAACTAGAATTTTCTATTAGTTATCTGTTCCTTCACCTCATCTTTAATGATCACTCTCTCAACTTTTTCCATTCTCTCATATTTTGAAAAATCTTCAAGTTTGTTCTCCAAGTCACTGGCTCTTTAGGAGAGATTAATTCTGCTTGATAGTGCTTCATATCAATTTTAATTATGAATTTAAATTTGGGGTTCCCTTATAATCTGGCTTAACTTCAGTTATATACCTTTCTACGTTCATCTCAGTTTATTATTTCCTTATGGCTTCCTTTCCTTTGTCAATAGCAGTTGTAACATCTGGAATTTTTTTTGATATTCAATTTTTTTCTTTAAATTTCCAAAATTATTTTAGCATATTCACATACATATAATTTGAAATGAGTATGTGCTTTATATTTTTCTCAAAAAATACTAAGCGTGAGAACTGAAGGTGAAATCTTAATCTATGACCCTGTAGGAACTATCTGTTCCTTCCAAAAGCATTTTTTTTTCTACCACTACCTTCTTCACCAACTATTTCTCACCACAAATCAAGAGAAATTAGAGGGCAGTGGCTACTCAAGACATTCATATCTGTACTCCCCAATTCCCATGATTACTCCAAGGTCCTAAGTGTGAATCAGCTTTATAGTTTCTGCAGGTTCAGGGAGCTGCTACTCCAAACTGCTCTTTCTCACTCACTCTTTAATTTTCAAAGCACATCTTAATGTTTAGCTGCCAACTGAAACCAAAGAACACCCATGAATGTTCTGGAATCATCCAAGGATGTGGCTATATATTTGCTTTTTAAAAAAAATTTAGGTGGCAAGAACTACGTTGTTGGACTGCTATAAATGGGGATGAACAAATCCATGTACAAATTTGGTTCTAAATGGTTTAAGAGACAGTAACTTAGCTACTTTTTTAAAGTTTTTTTTTTTAAATTCTTTAAATTTTTATTTATTTATTTATTGGTCCCACTCATGGCGCATGGAAGTTCCCAGGCCAGGAATCGAACCCCACCCCACAGCTGTAACCAGAGTTACAGTGGTGACAATGCCAGATCCTTAACCTGCTGATCCACAGAAACTCTTATTATTTTTTTTTAAATGTAACTCAACAAGTGAAGCCAATTAGATTGAGTAAAATGTTCCTAGCTTTTTTTTTTGCTGTAATATATGAAAGTTTTACATTATTTTCATTATCTTTTAATTTTCTCAATTAATTCCTGAAATATTTTTAAATGGCATGCAACACTGTAGGTTAAAAAAAAAAAGACTTCTTAAAGTAGAGAGGTTTGTGCATTTTTCTTCTTACAGATAAGCCTGTAGTAATCCTTTTAATTTTAATATAGATGTTCCATTCCTGTCAACATGGCAGTATCATATTTTAAATAAAATATACAACTGTTCCCTTGGAATTTTCTTTCTTGGCTAATTGCCTTAAGGAAAAAAATTTAGACATTGCAAAAGCAAATAGCCTATGCATATCATCCTTGTTTTTGTGTTTCATATACCTTGTTTGTGTGTTTCATAAATTAATCAGGAAATTATTAATTTATTAATTAAGATATAAATTTATTACAGGTAATGGAGACCCAACTTAATAAGAGATCAACTAAAATAGAAATCTATTCCCTTTTTACAAGAAAGTCCAGGCTCATATGGCATGTGGTTCTGCTTTTCAAAAGCATAAGAGTTCAAGACCCTTCTGTCTTAATGTATATCATTCTTTATCTATGATATCTGAGACTAATGACCACCACGGCTTTCAATGAGAATGTACGAAGCAGAAAAGGTAACGGAGGAGAAAAATCAGTTATTTAAGGCAAAACAAGGAGGTTGAACACATTATTTTTTCTCATTGGGCACAAAAAATTGATTGTGCTTGGCCACATTTTGGAGGTGCAAAACTACTGTCAGTAGTAAAATATTTTAGGGACAAAAATTGTCATTTTCAGGAAAATGTCTTGATAAGGAACTTGAGTTTAAGGCTTATGAGGATGGAAGAGCAGGAGAAATGACTCTTAGAAATAATTACATTGATGGGCATATGATCACATAAAAGGGATTTGGGGGGTGGGGAGAATAGGAAAGCTGGAAGGGATTCACTGAACCACATAAAAGATAAAAATTATTGTTTTAATACAAGAATATCAAATGTTCAATATTAAACAGCTTCTGTTGCTGTTTTATTGTTTCTAACTCCTTTAAAAAATTTTTGAACAATCTCAAAGAAGCCTCATATGTTTAAGCTTTTGGGGGAAATTCAAAGAAAAGAGCTGACATCACATGTGGGTTGGCACTGTAAATAAAGCAATAGCTGCCAGATGCAGGAGTGGAGACAAGAATGCAGAAAGAGCAAGAAGTGACTGAAAGAAACAAGATAGCATGAGGAGTTTGTAGAATTTCTAAAAAGGACTTTAGGCTTTTCCATGGAACAGGGCATGACACTGGAATTCAGGCTTTTCCACAGAACAGGGCATGGGACTGGAATTCAAGTCTATCTTAACCTAGATCTTAACAGGTGGATAAACCCAGCTGATACATGATTTATACGGTCTTATGAGACTTTCAGAGTAGGGAGGGGCACAGTAAATATGTTGGCAAGCAGCCTAAATGGGAAAGAAAAAGGAGTTATTTCATTCTTGTTCATCAGAAATCAACTAAGAATATTTCAATTTATACTTATTTCAGCAACCCAGAGAAACCAGAAGACTATATAACAGAATAGAGAGTTTCAGAGCTGTCAGCTGCATTAAGGAAGATTTCACTGCAGAGCTAAGAGCAGGACTCCAGGCCTTGAGGCACTTATCTAAGAGTCTTTTCTAAAGCATTATATCTCCTCAGATCCTAAAGTCCTCTTAGGTGCTTGGATTTCTTTCTTTTTTATTTTCTTTTTTCTTTTTCTTTTTTTTTTTTTTTTTTTTTTTTTTTTTTTAGGGCCACACCTGTGGCATATGGAAGTTCCCATACTAGGGGGCTAACTGGAGCTGCAGCTACTGGCCTACGCCAAAGCCACAACAATGTGTGACCTATATCGCAACGCCAGATCCTTAACCGCAAGGTCAGGATCGAACTGGCATCCTCATGGATACCAGTCGGATTCTTAACCTGCTGATCCAGAACAGGAACTTCCCAGGTGCTTGGACTTCTTTCTCTTTCTTTCTTTTTCTTTTTTTTTTTGGTCTTTTTAGGGTTGCACCCTCAGCATATGCAAGTTCGCAGACTAGCGGGCTAATCAAAGATGTATATGGCAACCTACACCACAGCCACAGCCACGCGGGATCCTTAACCCACTGAGAGAGGCCAGGGATCGAACCCGAGTCCTCATGGGTACTAGTTGGGTTTGTTACCCCTGAGCCACGATGGGAACTCCCATGGATTTCTTAACTAACATTTAGTTTTCTGTTTTTAAATTTTCTTTGCCCAACATGCCTGTCCTCAAACTTTAGGTAAAATAGCTAATTTATTTATCAGTTAATAACTATACTAGTAACTTTATTTTTCACAAAAACATATAAATCCATGTATACTAAGTATAAATGATATATATGTACACACACAGTCCTTCAGATAATCACCCCTCATTCATTCAGTCAGTCAGTCAGTTTTTGTTTTGTTTTGTTTTTTCCTTTCTTTTGGGAAGACACATGTGTAGTATACAGAAGTTTCCAGGCTAGGGGTTGAATCAGAGTTGCAGCTGCTGACCTATGCCACAGCCACGGCAACAGCAGATCCCATACAGGCTGCATCTGTGATCTACACCACATCTCACAGCAATGCCAAATCCTTAATCCACTGAGCAGGGCCAGGGATCGAACCCACATCCTCAAGGACACTGGTCAGGTTCGTTGCTGCTGAGCCACAACGGGAACTCCCCATTAATTCAGTCTTTATGTATAAAGAAATATATATTGAACACCAATTATATGTCTAAGTGCTGTTCTAGATGCCAGAAAATAACAAGAGTGAACAAAACAAGCAAACTCTTTATGGATGGTACATTTCTTTTGGGAACACCAAGCTATAAAGCCATTTTTCAGATATCTTGATTTATTTTTTGGAAGCTTATCAATATTACATGCATAGCATCTAACTTTTATCTAGTACGTATTAGGTGTCAAGGACTACTTTCAGTGCTTTAATTCTTTAATTTGCTCTTCACTCCAAACTTTAGATGGCAGTTTTCTCAGTTTTATGAATGAAAGAATTGAGGGACAGAAGATTGAAATAACTTGCTCAAAGTTACATGGCAAATAGGTGGCAAAGCCAGGAATAAAATTCAGAGAACCTGGTTCCAGTGCATGCTTGTAATCACCATGTGACCTCTGTTTACCTCCCTTGCAGGAATGAAAAATGGGGAAATATCTTAACATCGCCTGATAGAACCTTTCTTAATGCATATAAAATGAAATCTGACTTTACTTTTACAAATATAATTTTTATTTCTGTGTGTATACATATTTAATACCCATGATTTATACCTATATATGTTTATAAGACAAAACCATTAATAAAACAGAATGTGAGGGAAAATGATCATTTGGTATTCACAGAAATAAGCAGAAGTGATGACACAAAAAGAAAGGAAAACACTCCTCTTTATTGCCAGTGAGTGCATTACTGCCTGCTTTATTGCAAAACGAATAGCCATAGAACACTTGACTAGATAAGGCTAAAAGCACTCACACTTCCATTCTTTTTAAAATGAAATATTCAGCAGTGAGATGAAATAAGTGACCATGAGAAGAAGGTTGTGAACATAAAACTAGAAGGTAGATTCTGTCAGAGCATTTCAAAGAACTGGAAAGGGATCTCACCTCTAGGCCTGCCAGTGGCAATGAAGCTGGGAAGTTTTGCCTCTTCCTGCCCACTTTCGTCACTCTGCTCTTGCTTCTTAGGACTTATAGCCCCTCAAATCTGAGTCAAAAATTGGGGGCAGAGAGTACCTAATCCACTCTCTTTGGCAGCTCTCTCTCAGAAACAGTACTTTGTCTCTTTTCTCAGAGATACGTTGCTATGTTTCCATTAAGTGACAGACAAGAGTGTACATAAGCTGAATAGAATGCACCGCTAAAGTATTTATACTTTTCTTTATTCAAAGTAACTTCTGTCTTTTCACTCATAATTCCTGAATAAGCTCTGCACTATTGGAGACTGTCATCTCTTCCAAAATCACAAAGGCATGTGTGTCTGGGCTGAGTAGAGAAATATGACCTATTATTTCCACAATTTTTCTCTAAACCATCTCATCTAAACGTTTTCAACTTTTCTTTTTTCCCTTGTCCTTTCTCTAAAAGACAGAAGCCAATCAATGTTGGTGGTCATGGATCAGGTAGCAATTGACTGATTATTTAGTTTCAATTGGCCATGATGAATAAAAGTTAAAAGAAAACTATTGCTCCTCTCTATGTTCCTTGAGAACACATTGAAGTAAATCAAACTCGGGTTTGAAAGCAAAAATAATCAAGAAAGACACAAATTTAAGGAGCTGTGAGAAGGAGCTATGGAATGAAATTTAAGTCCTGGGCTCATATATCTGTACTCACTCCAAGAGAATTCAATTTATAAACTCCACCCTGATTTAGGCTGTTTTCAAGGGTTAAAATGAAAAATTCAATCAATTATCCATATCAATTCTAACTTTGAAGGATTTTAAATGTTTCTTTATAGATTTGCATAGTATATAGATTAGAATAATTAGAAAATTGCCTGTCAGATTTCTTCAACTTGAATAAATGTAACCTAAAAGTATAAAAATAGTTCATTATAGTTAGAATTTCACCATCAAACTTGTATATTATTTAGAGTATGCTTCTTCATATGCCCCCAAAAGTGATAATGAGATTTAAGTAAGACATAAGAAGTCTATAAAACTGTGTACATAATTTCTGATTATTTATTTCAAAATGGGCAATGAAATTTGGGCTCATCTTCCTTACCCTTTCATCCTGAGGTAGAAAATATGGAATACTGGTTTACAACATGGGGATATATTTTATGTTAGCCTGGCTTTGTCACTTAAAAACTTAGACTCAAAACTTCCATTTCCTCCTAAGCAAAACAGGTCAAAATTTAGCTTTAATTCTTTTGAGGCTTAAATGAGAAAATACTTATACAGTGGGAAGTATGGTATCTTTGTTAAATTATTATTATTTAAATGATTAAATAGCTATGAAACATATGAAAAATAAATATAACAACTGAACTAAAGATCAAGTATGAAGGAAAGGAAATCAAATACTCTCGATTACAAAATACATTTTATCTTCATTATCTGAGTCCAGGAGAAAGAATGTGCATGTGTGTATTCTCCACACTATAAAACTAGCTGTCCACCAACATATAGCTATATTTGGATCCAGGCATGTTTTGGTTTGCATTTTCTGTGTAAATGAACTGCTTCTTCTGAAGCTGAATTCTTGTCATAGGTATAAGCATACAAAATAGCTAGAATTCTGCCAATAATAGCATATTATCTCACAGGTCTGACCTTCATTAAGAGCAATGTAGAACAGCATTAAAATGTGTGAAGAGTAATTTATGACTTTTTCATGGAATAATAAGATTTTGTCATATTTATAACAAGTACAAACTTAGTAACAACAAAATAACATTCATTTCTAAATCATTCCATAGATAACAGCAAAAGAATTTTTTAAGTAGTACTTAGAGTTTAGGAAGTTGAAGGTAGGGGAAGAGTAGGAAGAGAGATTTGGAAAACTTATATACTTACATTTTTAGAATGACAGATTTATTTTTTTTAGAATGATAGATTTTAAGAGGTAAAACTGAAATCTTTATCTTTTACACTTCCACCACTGCTCCACCACTGCCTAACAGCTTTCTAGCTTTCCAATTTGGATCACTATTTCCATAGCATGGCATTTATATTAAAAAGATCACCCATATTTTTATACATTATAATAAGTAGGGCCACTTGAACCAAATAACATAATTCAGGTTTTAAATCATAGTTTATATTTATCATTAGGTATCTCCTCCAAGACTTGAAACAATGCTTTCTATGCCATTTCACCAAAATTTCTAGAAACTGTGAGGAATATTTAGGAGTCTTGGAGGAAGGAATTCAATACTTTTTGAGCCATTTGGGGATTCAAAGATATGTTATGGAAAACAACATTCAAATAAATTGGAATTCGTTTTCTCTGCTGAGAGATTGCAGCTCATGTGTATTCTCAGGAAAATTTGCATCACACAGGCATTGTACTTCCAACTGAGGTTTTGCTCTTTATTTTTGTTATTGAACACTTAAAGGACAGAGTCACAGATACATCTACTTTCCAGTTCTTTGTGGCTTCTGGTCTGTCTTCACAGCAGCCCTCCCTGATTCATCTTTCTTACAGACCCTCCTGGTATCAGGAGTAAGAATGTGAACTCAAGAGGTTAGTAGCTGCCCTTTGATACTGTTCTAGTGGAGCAAACAGAAAATATTGTCTGTAGTTTCTGGCCCCAGGATCCTTTGGATAGGGTATCAGATTCATCTGTTTCTATCCACTCAACAAATACTGCTGGAGTAGATATGGTGAACCAGGTACCACTGTAGATACTGAGGATTGAGCAATTAACCCTGAAGTCTTCATGGGGCTTCTATCTCAGCCAGGAGAGAAGGATGATTAAATGAAACTGGCCCCCAGTGAGAAACACTGTATTTGATTTTTGTGACCTACCCTGTTAAGTTTTCTAAAATACGCATCCTATCTCCAAACCTGTTTGTCACATATTTGTTCTCAACTAGTTTGCACTGCAGTATCTTGTATTTGTACCCAAAAATTTCCAAAGGACAAACTGAAAAGTTCATTACTATTAATGGTATCATAATATAAAATTGTACAAATGTTAATATTTCTTCACTCTTTTGTTCTCTTTATCAATCTATATACATTAAGAAAATGTACTCCTGGTTTCTGCTGTGGCACAGCTGGTTAAGAATCTAGCACTGTCTCTGTGGCAGCTCAGGTTTCTATTGAGGCAGAGGTTCAATCCCCTGCCTGGATCAGTGGGTTAAAAAATCCAGAATTGCTGCAGCTACAGCATAGTTTGCACCTGTGGCCCAGATTTGATTCATAGCAGGAACTACCACTGTAGACCAAAAAAGAAAGAAAGAAAGAAAGAAAGAAAGAAAGAGAGAGAGAGAGAGAGAGAGAGAGAGAGAGAGAAAGAAAGAAAGAAAGAAAGAAAGGAAGGAAGGAAGGAAGAAAGAAAGAAAGGAAGGAAGAAAAAGAAAGAAAATATAGGAGTTCCCATTTTGGCTGAGTCATAATGAACCCAAGTAGTATCCAGGAGGATGCAGGTTCGATCCCTGGCCTTGCTCAGTGGGTTAAGGATCTGGCATTGCCATGAGCTGTGGTGTAGTTTGCAGACACAGTTCATATCTGGTGTTTCTGTGCTTGTGGCTGTGGAAGGCAGCTGAAGCTCTGATTCGACCCCTAGCCCCTAGCTTAGGGCACATGCAGCCCTAAGAATAAATAAATACATAAATAAACTTCTTATGTTTCTTAATAAAGTAAAAATATTCATTTAGTAGCACATGCTTAATTATTACCAGAACTTGAGAATTAAGCTAAATAAGCAATAGTTATTAGAAAGCATAATAGGCATAATTAGTTTAAGAAATCCGTAATCCAGAGGAGATTTTCTAAAATTGCAAAGATATAGTTACATAAAAGCAAGATAAGGTTTTGATTACATGTTCAGTACATTAAAAGGTAGAACAATAAACTCTACATATAGAATAGCTCAATCCTCATGGAAAACAATGACAATGTCAAATTGTATCAAATAAAAATATTTACTTAAGTCCCTCCTCTACATCAGCTGCACTGTGAGTTACTTTTAAGTGTTGCTAGCAGCTTAGAAAAAAAGTAATCTTCCCCAAGGACCCAACAATCTTGCTGGGAAGACCAGACTTGGTACATGAAAAATGAACAACAGAGGATTTTTAAATAACAGCTCAAGAACACAAAGAACTTTCAAGAACACTGAATGATGTTCCTATAAAACACATGATTAATTGCTGAATTAATTATAGCAGTAAAGGGTTAGGCATTTTAGAAACATTTTATCACAAGTTTTTCTGTTTCTCTGTATTTTCATACATCTTTCTTCTCTGTATATTATATACTTATTAAACAAAGCTTGCAATATTACTTAAAATGTAACACCTACCTATCATTATTCTTGCCAGATTTGTGTCTATTTCTTTCATACACACTTATGTGTGCATAATCTTTCCACACATGTATATGTAGCTTTTTCATATAAAAATAACCAGCAAATTTATCTCCACTTCTAACTTATCACTTTAAACTTAAACACTGATGAACACTGGTTGAATATGTATAAACATCAAAGGTGTTTAGCGTTGTCTGAGAAGTGAAGGTGTCTCCCATGTTTTTGACTGCTGAAAGCAAAATGAAGAGCAAGAGAAATCTTAAGCATACTGAGTAGCTTATGATTTGAGGAAATGGTAAAAAATAGGACTGGAGAGTTCCCACTGTGGCACAGTAGAAACGAACCTGACTAGTATCCCTGAAGATGTGGGTTCCATCCCTGGCATCACTCAATGTGTTAAAGATCTGGCATTGCCATGACCTGTGGTGTCGGTTGCAGACGAGGCTCAAATCCTGTGCTGCTGTGGCTGTGGGGCAGGCCAGCAGCTGTAGCTCTGATTCAGTGCCTAGCCTGGGAACTTCTATATGCTGTGGGGGCAGCCCTAAAAAGCGAAGGAAAAAAAAAAAAAGGAAAAGGAAAAGAAATAGGACTAGGAAACTTTGTTGTCCATGTTCTGGTACAACATGGAAGCTAGGCTCAAATGTTTGCGTTATCTCTAGAAAATGGAAAACTACTGAAGTTTAACTGGAACAGGAGACCTAAAAGAGTAGTAATATTTTAGGATAAATAAGTATCCAAGAAGGACACTCTAAAAGAAAGAAGTCTATAGGCAGGGAAACCAGGTAAGGAGTTATTTAAATAGAATTGTTCTGCATTATAGAGAAAACTAATATGAAGAGCAGTAGAGCTATACATGAAACAAATAGGATAGACAACCTGTCCTAACAACTATACTTACTATCAGATATTGACAAGGAGGGACATAAGAAAATTACAAATGGGAAAAAAAAAAGAAAAGAAATATACAAAGATATATGTTTTTTATGATTTTTAAGTTTCATCAACCTACATATATACATTTGATCTAAGATTTTGTTGTCATCATAAATTTTGAAATTACATTCTTAGAAATCTTTCTTTTATCTAATTTAAAACATTACAATAAACATCAATTTTAAAATATCTCACTGAGATCAAAATGCAGTTCTTCATGTAAAATAAAGTGCCCACAATTTAATGACCTTTTACATTTTATTTCAACATAATTGAAGTATTTGTCCTTTGTCTTAAAAAGACTTCCAGTGTTATGTGTGAGGTTAGTACTGAGAAGTTCAGTGTTGAGTTATTTGTTGTATCTATTCTCTGGTACTGCAGCATTCATTTTTGAAATGATATTTAAAATCTCAGGGAAGATTAATATAGTCTGAATAATGATGGCACACGTGTAAAACATTAACACTGCCCTTTACCCATCTTGTATATCTCACATTTATTTGTTTAAAATATGAGCAGTGCCACGTGGCTTCAAGCATCTGGCATACAGATGGAGAATTGTGGGTACCAAAATATCAGATCTATTTTGGTGGAGTAATGAATACCCCTGCGTATGTTGTCTTTGAAAAAAAAAAATGTTTGATAGTTTCTTCATGCAAAGTGCAAGAAAAAAAATTAGTGTGTTATTGTTTAACATAGAAATATCATGTGGATGCATTAATGGATGTCACATAAGACAAAAATACTTGGATAATGTGCAGTCATTTAAACTAACAATTCAGAATTAAAGTAGCATTTGGTGAAAAGTAAAGTGTTTTTACTAAGACAGCAGTTGATGGCAGGTTTAAGAACACCAACTGAGGTATTATACTTGGCAAAGGAGATTGATGCTTGATTCTCTCAGTGAGCTACATGTCCATATAGAGCAAAACATAGGAAGCAAGATTATCGAGTGAGATGCTTTGGAGAAAATATTAGTAAATAAATCAAAACAAACTTTTAGAACCGAAGTCATCAGGAATTTGACAGAAACCAAAATAAGGATATTGTGAAGAATCACTATATACTTTCTCTTCACTAGTTAAAAAACAAAAAACAAAAAAACAAAAAACACCTCAATCCCTTCAAATTTATTTACCACTCAATTTTCTATCTCTTTACTTTTTTCTACTGCTATTACCTTTTTAGGATTTGAGCTGATCCCCACTGCCACAGATTTTGTTTCTGAATGTACTTGAGATCCTCTATATTTTGTTGAAAGTAGAATGTCAAATACTATCCACAAGAACTAGAACTCTAAAGTCGAGAAAGCTGAAGAGGAAGTTTCAATGTCATTCAGTAATTGTGTAAACTGCACACTTGTGTAACCACATAGAATAAAGGTAAGCACTAAAAATAAAAATACACATGTAAAATACATTACAATGCTAGAATACATTTCTATAGGAGCAGAATACTTTGTTTTCATGCTTTTAATTCAGCTGGATTGTCTATTAAAACACTGAAACAATAGGAAATAAATTAATTTCTAATAAAGAAAGTATGTCTTTGAGGATAACCCCATGGTTTTTGAATCAAATTATTTATTTTGAAAGATTTTTCTATTAGAGGGTTTTTCAAGTTAGTTCAGAAATATTTACTCAATCTATATCTACATCTATACAGTTTATCCATAAAAAAGATAACAATAGATCAGTTAGTCTCAAGAATTTTACTGGAAGTCACTTGAAAGCCAATGCAATGCAGGTACTATATGTCAAACACTGCGTAACTTTAGTTTAATCCTAAATTTTTTATTCTAATTTTAGTAGGTTAATGTTTTATTTTTGTTCCTCTTACTGCTCAAGTTTTTCATCAATTAATTTACTATATTTTTTGGCAAGGACAGTCAAACACAATTGTTGGCACCCTCAGTGGTTCATTCTGGAAATTGAGTCATGGTGGCTATTGTTCTTTTCTTGAGATAATGACCTCAAAAACTCCCTACCCAACATTATATATACATATATATGTGTGTATATATATATATATGTGTGTGTGTGTATATATATATATGTATGTATGTATACACACACACACACATACACACACACACACACACAAATTAAACACTGTGCCTTCAAGTTAAAAATCTTAATTTCCCCTTCGCAAGATTTAACAGAACATCACTGGAATTAGAACAGGTATTTCTCATCTTTCTAAAAGAGAGAAGGAATTTACTTGAATTTCATTCTCAAAAGTTCCCCATACTGCAAGCAAAATTTCCAGCCTACATTTTAGTAAAGGAAGAGTGCATCATTTCAAGTTTTCAAAAAATAATTAGAAATACAAAGGCCGTTGTTTGTTCAACAAAGATGAAACAAATTATTCCAAGTATTTACTCAAAAATGAGAGACCATATAAAAGATATTTGTTCAATAATCTTTGTTCAATATACTAGCAAACAAGAAAACTCAAATGAGTGTGCAATTTGAGAACAATATATGGTTCTAAACTATTTAAATGGCATATACAAATTGATTAATGATCAATTATTTGACCAACTAAAACTACTGCCATCCTCAACTACTAAACCAGTTTGTATTACAGACAACTTTTGGTGTTATGTTTTGGGTTCTCTTTTGTTAGTGGGGTTTTGCTTAGTTATTCTGAATTACTGTATTCCTTCATTTTTAGAGCTAAGGATTTGAGAAGTGAATTATCCATTTAAGTAATTTTGAATAAACAGTGTTTGGTTTCCATTAATATAATAACTCTATAAAAGCATAACAGGAAAAAGAGAAATCCATGTGCAAAACTTTTAACAAGAATTTATATATATTTAAAAATCTATCTTGCTACTAGTAAAGATTACATAATGGTTTCAAAGTGGGTGTAGAAACTACAAAATCTACAAAGTCCTGGGTTTGAAAATCATGGCATTGGGCAGATAGCTTAGGGTTCATAGTAGATGTGGTCATTACTTTCCATATAATGTTTATGTGATATTTATCTTAGCCAACCTGGCATACTTTCCCTTCTGATAATGACATTCTTTATTTACTTTTAGGAATTGTATCTATGGGATTCTAGCAGAGCTGCCAATTATATGTCCTCAACACCCCTGAGTGATGGTCACGTTACTAGGCCAGCCAATCAGATTATCCTACATTCCTGTACATAGTGCTAGTCTGGGAGTAAATGACAACCCACACCTGGGGCACCCCATGTTCTTTACTGATATTGTGACCTGTGCAGATGAAGTAAACATAGAATTGTTAGAGCTACTCTGCCATACATGAAGAAAGTCTGCCTAAGAATTAGAATAAGAGTAAAATGAAGCCTTATTAGACATGAGAAGATTTATAGATACATGGATATGTGACAATCATATTGAAGCATTTGGATCCAACATTTTCAAGGCCAGCATCATCACTGGGCTTTCATTTGTGAGCTGCACACCTGGTATTTTAAACCAAACTGAATTGGATTCACCACGTGCATGCAAGAGACTTCTGGACAATACATATTTCATAGGGTTCTTGTATGAGGAAGATGTGGAAAGTGTTTACCAAAGTAACTGGACATAGTAAGTCCTCAATAAAGAGTATAAGTATTATAAATATGTGTTATTTTGATATTAATGATGGCAAGTATGATTAACAGTACAGTTCTGGGAGTGCCAGGATTTAAATACAATCACCACAAAACTGATGGTGACTTTAGGTAAGTGACTTAACCACACTAAATGTCAGTTTCTTCATTAAAAAAGAGGAAAGGAGTGGATAATGATACTGTCTTCCCATAAATTTAGGGAGATAACTAAATGTTAACTATAAATAAAAATTTAATAGTACTCAAGAAATTATGTTATTTTTCCTATATTTATTATTCAGAAAATGCAAAATTTGTAAGGACATTTACATATCCTTTAATCCAATCATTCATTGGTTCAATAAAACCTGACAAGTTATTCTTCTATATTTAAATACCTCCAGCAGCAGTAATTTCCCCTCTATTGAAGAGAGGCTTCTTCCAAATTTTAAAATAACCTGCTTATTTTGATAAAAAAAAAAAATAGGCTCTTAAGGCTTCTACTCTTTGAAATATGTCTATCCCTGGATCATGCAAATTTAGATGAATGACAATCTTTATTTTACCATTAAATATTTTATATAGCATAATAAAAAGAATAACTTAACTGGTAAGAATAACAAAAATAATACACCCTCTGAAAATAAGGAAAATATAAAATGCATAAATTGGTTAAAAAACAGTGTAACTATATAAATATGTCCTCACAATTTGTTATATCTTATTGATTCTTCAATAAAGGCATTACACCATTCTAGGTGATATGATAAACAAGACATTATAGACCTTACATTGTACCATGGAGAGAAATGGTAATTAATAATACAATTGTAGACCTATATTATTTAATTGTACAGTTGCATTATTTAATTATAATTATCATAAATTCTTTGATGGAGAGGGAGTCAGAATCAGATGTAAGAAGACTTCAGCATTCCAAGAATGATGTCAAATGACCCCCTTCATGGTGGATTATGCACTTATTTACTATGAGATATATTTCTTCTCCAGAGATTCCTTGTTTGTGTATCAATTGTAGATTTTTGGTTTGCAGTTATTCTGAAGTTTTGATATAAGAGTCTATATGTATACGATATTGTTTTAAGTTGTTCTCTTAATTGCAAGTTCATCTCTGGTGTCCTGCATTTGTACCCACCTCTTCTCATGATTTCTGATTTTGGTGGTGTAATTGTGCATAGATGATTTCGTATCTTTACTGTATATGTACCTTTATGGTGTGCCTTGTCATGTGTGGCATTTTTGTTTCCTGTTACTGTCCTGTCTTTTCTGCCTAGAGAAGTTCCTTTAGTATTTGTTGTAAGGCTGGTTTAGTGTTGCTGAATTCTCTCAGTTTTTGCTTATCTGTGAAGGTTTTGATTTCTCCTTCAAATCTGAATGAGAGCCTTGCTGAGTAATCTTGGTTGGAGGTTTTTTTCCTTTCATCACATTAAGCATATCATGGCTCTCCCTTCTGGCGTGCAAAGTTTCTGTTGAAAAACCTGCCAATAACCTTACTGGGGTTCCCTTGTATGTTACTTGTTTCTTTTCCCTAGCTGCTTTCAAGATTTTCTCTTTGTCTGTAATTTTGGTCAGTTTGATTAATATGTGTCTCGGTGTATTCCTCCTTGGGTTTATTTTATATGGTACTTGTTGTGCTTCCTGGATTTGAGTGAGTGTTTCCTTTCCCATGTGAGGGAAGTTTTCGGCTATTATCTCTTGGAATATTTTTTCTGTCTCCTTCTCTCTCTCTTCTCCTTCTGGCACCCTATAATACGGATGTTGGTGTGTTTAACGTTGTCCCAGAGTTCCCTGAGATTCTCTTCATTTCCTTTCAGTCTTTTTTCTCTTTTCTGTTCTGCATCCGTAATTTCCATTAATCTGTCCTCCACCTCGCTTATTCGTTCTTCTGCCTCCTCTATTCTGCTGTTAGCTGCTTCTAGTGAGCTTTTTATTTCAGTTATTGTATTTTGCATCTCTTCTTGTTTACGTTTTATATCTTGTATCTCTTTGGTCAGTGTTTCCTGTAAGTTATCCATCTTTGCCTCCAGTTTATTTCCAATGTCTTGCATCATCTTCAGCATCAACAGTCTAAAGTCTTTTTCCTGGAGGCTAAGAATCTCCTCCTTGCTTAGCTGATTTTCCGGGGTTTTTCCTTTCTCCCTCATCTGAGTTATAGTTCTCTGTGTTCTCATTTTTATAGGTTTTTGGTATGGTGACCTTTTGGTGTGGTGACCTTTTTACAGACACTAGAGTTGTAACCTTTCTTACTTCTGGCGTCTGTCCCCCTATGGCTGAAGTTGGTATGGAGGGCTTGCTGTAGGCTTCCTGATGGGTGGGGCTGATGCCTGCCCACTGATAGGTGGAGCTGATTCTAATCCCTCTGGTGGGTGGGGCTTAGTCTCTGGATGAGATTAGAGGCAGCTGTGTGCCTGAGGGGTCTTTAGGCAGCCTGCTGTGGTCCCACCTGGATTGTTGTTTGCCCTGGGGCTTCTCAGTGCTGACTGATGAATGGGGCCAGATTTTCCCAAAATGGCCACCTCCAGAGAAAGGCATGCTGCTGAAGATTCTCAAGAGTTTTGCCTTCAATGTCTCTTCCCCACAACAAGCCATATTCACCCCTGTTTTCCCAGGACGTCCTTCAAGAACTGCAGTCAGGTTTGACCCAGATTCCTAGGGAGACCTTGCTCTGCCCTGGGACCCAGTGCACATGAACGTCCGTGTGCGCCTTTTAAGAATGGGGTCTCCATTTCCCCCAGTCCCATCGAGCTCCTGCACACAAGCCCCACTGGCCTTCAATGTGAGATGCTCCAGGGGCTCTTTCTCCCAGTGCCAGATCCCCACACGTGAGGGTTTGATGTGGGGCTCAGAACTCTCACTCCGTTAGGTGAGTCTCTCTCTGCAAACCAGTTAGTTTTCAGTCTGTGGAGTTTCCCACCAGGGAGGTATGGGGTTGTTTATATCATGAAATCGCCCCTCCTACCTCTTGATGTGGTCTCCTCTTTTTCTTTTGGAGTAGGGTATCTTTTTTAAGGTTTCCAGTCCATTCTGGTGGGGATTGCTCAGTTTTTAGTTGTGAATTTTGTTGTTTTTAGGAGAGAAGTTGAGCTCCAGTCCTTCTATTCTGCCATCTTAACCCTCTCTCCTCCATTTGACAATCTTTCAAGCAACTAAAGGCAGTTATTATGTTCTTTATAACTAGGGTTGCCATATAATTTCTTACTGAAACTAAGACACTTTTGTGATTAAAATGAGTAGCATTAAAATTATGTTAGGATAACAAGGTATAAAACTGGACTACATCAGGGAAACTGGGATGTTATGTTCACCTTTCATGATGATTTCTCTCCATTGGGTAAAATATTCTCAGTACCCTCAACTCTTCTTTTCATGGTACAGGTCTGTTCCATTTTAACATAGCTATCCTAATATATCTGAATCTCCATTTTTGTTTATGGTTCCTCAGAGCTGAATTCAAGACTCCCAAGGAAAACATGTACATTCAAAAGCTCTGCAGAAGTGTTTACCAAAGCAGCTCTTTGTAGGCAGAACAAATACTCACATAATCATGGCATTTTGCAATAAATGTGGAGGGTTTTTTTTGTTGTTGTTATTTCAGTATATTCTGAACACTCAGCTGTATGCTGTGTGAATGCAATTGAGACGTTAAAGAGAATGTAAGGCTTGCATTTTGTCACCATACTAATGGAAAAAAACAACAACTAGGAATTATGAGTTAAAAAGTACAAAATAAGTACAATGGTTAAACAGGGTAAAATGAATATATGAATGAAGTGGCTAAAGGAGCCAGGGCAACATCTATTGTTAAACCTTCTACTAAGGAGCTGGCATTTAGGTTGATCATCAAGATAACTTTTCAAAGAAACAAAACGAATACATGCATATATCCTTATGTTGTACTTTATGCTCATAGCAGTAGGTGAAATTTATATAAAGTGGTAGTATTAGTGGTACATTATTGATAAATTCAGTTTATACATTTTTCCTAAGATACCTTTTGAGGGTCTTTATACTACAGCATTTAGTGTTTGTTAGTTGTAAGTGATGTTTTAATTGCTTCAGATAAAAAACTGCAAAAATACTTATATAAAACAGTCATAAATTCCCAAGTCACATTTTCAGGAGGCAAAATTAAGAATTAAGGCAAATCAAATTGTGTTTTTTCTGTCTTCTCTTTTGCTCTCTCATGAAAGAATGAGGACTTAACCTTGTATCTTTTTGTTGATAAATGCATTTTGCACTAATTTGTAAATATGCATATTCCTTGTTGAAATCAGGAAAATAAAATTCCACAAGTTTGGGAATATGCATACAAATTGCTACATATATTAGTAGCCCATCCTATTTTATTTCTGTGCAGTGTTCCACAGCATGTACATCCCATAGTTTGTGTGAATATTCACCTGTTAAAGAACATCTGGTTTGATTCCCATTTTGGGCTACTATAATAAAAAAAATATTACAAATAATGTTGTTAATATTCATGCACAGGTTTTTGAGTAAACTTAAGCTTTCATTTTCTGGGTAAATGATCAAGAGTGCAATTCCTATGCCATATGTTCATTGCCTGCTTAGTTCTATACAAAAATTTCAAATAACTTTCTAGAGTGGCTGACCCATTTTACATTCTCACCAGCAATACATGAATGATTCAGCTTCTCCAAATCCTTGCCAGCATTTGATACTGCCACTATGGATTATTTTATCTATTTTCTAGGTAAGCAGAGATATTTCATTGTGGTCTTCAATTGCATTTTCCTGATGACTAATGATGCTAAACATATTTTCATGTGCTTATTGCCCATCTGTAGATCCTCTTCAGTGAAATGTTTATAGCTATTTTGCCCATTTTCTAATAGCTTTTTTTTTCTGTTGAATTTTGACTTTTTTTTTTTTTTTGCTTTTAGGGTTGCTTCCTCATCAGATGGAAGGTCCCAGGCTAAGGGTCTAATTAGGGTTACAGCTGCTGGCCTATGCCACAGCCATATCAACACCAGATCTGAGTCACGTCTGCGACCTACACCACAGCTCACAGCAATGCTGGATCCTTAATCCACTGAGCAAGGCCAGGGATTGAACCCATAACCTCATGGTTCCTAGTCAGATTCATTTCCACTGTGCCATGATGGGAACTCCTTGACATTTCTTTATACATGCTAGGTACTAGGTTTTTCTCAGATATGAGATTTGCAAATTTTTTTTTTCCCAATCTGTAGTTTGAATTTTCATTCTCTTCACATTGGCTTTTACAGACCATCATTTTCTTAATTTTGATGAGATACTATGTATCACTTTTTCCTTTTACACACTGTGCTTTTGTTCTCAAATCTAACAACTCTATGCCTAACCCTACTTTCAGATATTCTGAAATTTTATGGTCTACATTTTAAATGTAAGTCTGTAATCCATTTTGAGTTCATTTTTGTACAAGGTGTAGATCTAGGTTCTCTCCTTTCTCCCCCTCCTCTATTCCAGCATTCTTTGTTTAAAAAACTGTTCTTCCACTAAACTGCTCTTGCACCTTTGTCAAAAAGCAGTTGAACACAGTTGTATTGGTCTATTTTTCTACTTCTAGGTTCTTTGTTCTATTCCATTGATCTATGTGTCTAGTTCGCAGCTAATAACAATTTATACCATACTTCCTTGATTGCTATAGTATACAACAAGATTTAAAGTCAGGTATAGTAATTCTTCCCAATTTGGTCTCCTTTGTCAAGATTATTTTAGCTATTCAAAGATGTGTACCTGTCCTTATAAATTTAGAGTGTGCTTCTCTATGCCTACAAATATATTTGCTGAGATTTTGCTAAGAATTGTTACAGATTAATCTGGGGAGAATTCACATCTTTACTATATCAAATCCTCCAATCCATAAGCATGGTATATATCTCCATCTGTTTTCTTTCTTTTCTCTTTTTTGAAAATTTTGAAAATTCACAATTTTCAGCATACAGATGGTGTATATATTTTAAGAGAATACCTAAGTAAGGTTCTTTGAAATCTTTGTAAATGGTACTGTTTTTATTTCTTTTCTTTGTATATTCATTGTTAGTATATAGCAACATTATTGATTTTTTTGCGTTTATTTTTTTTTTATCCTGTGGTGTTCCTGAGTTCATTTATTATAGAGGAGTGTTTTTACAGATTCCTTGGGATTTTCTCTTAAGACATCATGTCATGTGAAAATGGAGTTTTTATTGCTTCCTCTCCAATCTGCTGTCCCTTACTTCTCTTTCTTGACTTATTGCAGTGGCTACAACTTTAAGCATTATGTTGAATAAGAGTAGTGAATGCAGCCACACTTGCCTTGGTTATGATATTAGGTGATGAAACTATGATATTAGGTGATTAACCATTAAGTATAACCATTAAGTATAGCTTTAATTGTTTTGTAGATGATCTTTATCATGTTGAGTTATTAAATTCCCTTTATTTCTAACTTGCTAAAGGGTTTTGTTAATAATATGTATTGGAAACTTTTCAAGTGTGTTTTCTGTTTCAACTGTTATCAATATATGTTTCTTCTTTAGCTTGCTGATATTATTGATTATGATGAATGATTTTCAAATGCTAAGACAGCCTTGAATACCTAGAATCCATTTCAATTGGTTATGGTATAATTCTTTTTCCACTGTTTGATTTGGTTTGCTAATATCTTGTTGAGAATTTCTATCTAAGTCAATAAGACAAATTGGTCTGTCTGGTTTTGGAAACAAAATAATACTGATATAATAAAATGAGGTGGGATGACTTCCTTCCTCTCACATTTTCTTAAATGTTTGATAAAATTTTTAACTACACTGATTCTAGCTTTAGTCATTCACTGAGGCTAGAATAATAATTGTCTCCATTATTGAGACAATTCAGCAAGTTTTTAACTTGTGTTTTTGTGATTTTTAAAATTTATACTTTCCCCTTTTTCTTCATCACTCTATTATTTGCTTTGATTTTTCTCCCTTTTTATTTGTTTCAAGTAAATTTGTAATTAATTGTTGAAATACTTTTATAACTGTTAACTTAAAATCCTTTCCAGATACTTCTACTATATAAACCCATCCTGGTATTATCATCAGTTGATTATCCTTTGTCATTCAAGCCATGATTTTCTTGGTTCTTGGTATGATAGGTAATTTTCAGTTGTAGACACTTTGTCTATTATCTTACAAGTCTCTAGTGTCTATCAAAATCTTTTATTTTAGGAAGTGTCTTAGTTTGTCCAGGCTGCTGTAATAGAGTATCATTGGCTTGGTGGTTTATAAACAGAGGAAATTATTTCTCATGGTTCTGGATACTGAGAAAGCCAAGATTAAAGGGCTAGAAGATTTGTTGTCTGGTGATGACTCACTTCCTGGTTCATAAACAGCCAGTATTCATTGTATCCTAACATGGTATAAGGGGCAAGGGAACATTCTAGGGTCTCTTTCATAAGGGCACTAATTTCATTTAAAAGGTCTCCAATCTCATAACCTAATCACTCCCCCAAGTCTCCACTACCATATAAGAGCATTTTAAATGTTATATTTAATTTACATATGCATTTTGGAGGGACACAGATATTCAGTCTATACCAGTAGGCAATCATCCTGTTTGGGTTTAGCACACAAATGTTGATCTATTTTTGTGGGCTGTGAGCCCAACATCAGCTTAATTTTCAGAGCTTTTGAAGTATTATTTGGATCTTCTGGTTTATCTTGTACAGCTAGGATCTCTCTGGTCTCTGCCGGTACTGCCTATGGTGATTAAAGATGTTTTCCCTGAGCTTCTGGGTATCTTGGTGGGGGAAGGTATTTACCAAGGTATCCTAATAGGAATGCATTACAAATATTTTTACTAATTCTCTGCAGATGTTCCCAGTGTCACTGGACAGAGAAAGAGGATCTCAGGCCAATGGGATGCTTGGCTTCCTGAGCCAAAATGCTTCCTGTTCGTGAATCCCTTTGCTGTTTTTTCCTGTCTGTTCAGTATCTCTGTGAGGGTGATATGAGTCTTAGGGTGTGGATTCAAAGAGGCTTCCCAGGCTTCCAGGTGATGAGGCACATTTTACTGATTCTGTCCTGACCAATCTCTTTTTTAGAGTTCCAATATTCATGTAAAGATAGCAAGTATAACACAAGAATTTAAAGTCTTAATTTATTTAACAAATATTTTTTAATATCTTCTGAGTGCTAAGATCTATGTTGAGAATGTCACACTGTGAAAAGAATTTATGACACAGAATTTCTGTGGCTTTGCATACAAATACTTCATAAAACACACACACACATATGTAGTTTCTATCTTTGTTGTAGTATGTATAAATTCTATACATGACAAATTCTCCATATTAACTATAATAGATAAGATAGAAAATGTGTATTTCTATCTATATTAATGGAGCTGTTCAAGGATGTAATAGTATGTGCATTACAGAGATACAGAAAGTCCAAGTAATATGAATTGACACGATACCTTAATTCATTCATAACTCTCTTTTATGATGTAAAAACCACTATTTTATTTTTAACTCACCAAGTACACATGGCTTCTATCATCATTCCCACCCCATAATTAATAAGCCATGTTTTAAAACTGTTAAAAAGTCTCTTGCATATGTTGCCAGATGTTTAACAAATGTCACAGAAATTCAAAAGGGCGAATGTAGGATAATCGACATGTTTCTATCCATAGACCCTAGGGTAAAGTGTGTGTATGTTTGAGACACATAATTTTAGTGTGTTTCTGCATATCAGCATAGCCAGAAGTGGTATTAACAGTAAACTTGGTCATCTTCATGCTTTGCTGTGAGATTCTGCCTAAGAATATGAGTAACTGTGACAAGTGACAAATTAGTGGTGGTGAGTCTAAATGATTCTAGAGGGATCACTTAGCAAAATTTTGAAGAAAAGAACAGAAAGGCACCGGAGAATATGTAGAGACAATAAATACTGGCTAAATAAAGAGTTTCAAACAGGTAGCAGCTATGGAGCTAAATCTCTTTAAGTTGCTACCCTTCACCCCAAACCTAAGAAATAAATATTTTTATACCCATGCGATGGATGATGAAACTACCATTTGAAAGGAAAAACCTCAATATCACATAACTAACAAGAGGGAGAACCAGGAATTAACCCAAAACTCCAACTCTCAAACTCATGAACTCTCTATTCAACCATGATGTAAAAATTCAAAATTAAAAAGGGGGTGAGAGGGTAGAAGCCAATCAGATTTTGAGTTTTTTGTTTTGTTTTTTTAACTTATGCTCTTGATTTGTGATGCCACCATGTTTTTCATTACTTTGTAGTCAGCAAATGAAATAAGTTGCTCACCTCAAAACCTTTCATTGGTATAAAGCAATGTTTGTTTCTATTATGTATGTGTTCTAGCTTCCTGGTTCTTTATCTCTGATGAAAATTTCAAGTTATGCTGACTAAGTTCCATGAGGGACTTTGAACACTGCTCCTCAATCAGGTAAGCATCCACTAATTCATGTGCCATGAGACCCCCTTGCCTTCCTCTTCAAACCTTTCTCCTAATTTCAGGGAGGAAAGTCACAGTCCCACTCAAATACCATGCTGGTGCTAAGGAGAGCAGAAATATTTGTTTATAACATTATTTATCCCATAGAATTTGGGAAAACTTGTCCAAAGAACTAGTTAATGTCTGTCTTCTGGCAAACACTCTCATAATGGATGCCAGAAGTAGTTGATGGTGGTGGTAGTGTCAGAAATAGGAGGAGTAATATTATTGGGGCAGCAGCAATCTCTGCTTCCTCAAATACCTAAAACCTGAGGAAGGCTGATGTTTAGTTAGGATAAGTTATGTTACACTGCAGGAAAACAAAATATAAAAACACCTAGGGCTTAATAATTTATTCTTCATTCACATGGTATGTTCAATATAGGGGCATGGGGTGGAAGCATAGAGATCCTGATGATAGTAACTGATCAGGGATTCAGGCCCACAAAGCCTTCCTCTCAATGAGTACTTTTTTGATGTCAGGAAATGAGGGAACATATATGAAAAGTTTTATTTTGGCTTTTAAAACCTCCACCAGGACATGAGATATAGCCTGCCCACTCACATTTCATTGGTCACAATAGGTCACCTGGTAATGCCTAACTTCAAAATGAATGGGAAGTGAAGTCCTATTGTGTGCCCAGAAAGAGGAGAACATGTGTGTCTGAACAGCCCTGATCATGGAATAACTGGCAATGTGCACAGCTGCTGCATTCGTCCCATCTTAAAAACACCATTTATCACTTACAGAAACATCAGTTTATAAACCTTGCAAACTTATATGAATTTACTACAAAAAATTTGAAAGAATTAACAAGATATTTTCTCCCATCTGCTGTATGGCCAAAGAAAGAGAATAATTACATAGATGCACTAGAGCAAATCACAGTAGGTTACATGCTACTGAAGAATTCAAGGACATTTCATCATTGCAAACTTTTGCACCTTTCATCTTTCATGTTACTATATATTCTTATGTGAATATACCTTAGAATTTTATACAGAAAAAAGACACAAGCTCTACCCTGAGGAAGGTACACTCTGTTATGGAAAATAGCCTTGGACAGAAACAACAATAATACGAGATTGAATATTGGAACAAAATGAGAACTATGGCCAAATGGTATTTGAGATATAGCAAGAACGACCACATTGGTGGTGCTGGAAAACAGTGTTCGTGACGGGCTAGATGGATAAGTAGGATTTTGACAGACAATAACTGCTAAACTTGTTGTATGCTTACTGTGTGCCAGGCTCTATTTTATATGATTTACTTACAGTATGTCACTTATTCCTCAAGGTAACATTCATAGTATAAGTTACAGACAAAGATACTGAGGCTTAGACAGATTTGGACACCCCACGCAGTTGCTAAGTAATAGAGCTGGGATTCAAATTCAGGGAATTTTACTCTAGGACCAGTATATTCCATTGCTTCCCACCCTATTGTAATGGTACCTGAAGGATAAACAGGGAGAAAAAAGTACAAGTGGGAAATGTGTAGCTATGTTCTGGGAGCAACAATAAGGCCGGTTTGCTAGTATGCAAGATATTTTTTTTTTTAAGAAGAAGTGATAAAATAGGTTTAAAATTAAAATCTTGGGCATTCTAAAATAATAACATCTAACCAAAGTCATTGGAAACAGGAGAAAAACTTTAAAAAAAGTAATATTTAAGGAATTTGAAAACTAAAAAAAAAAGTACAAGAAGTTTTCTCATATGACTTGCTTATGAAAATTTATATTAAAAATGATCAGGTTCCTAAGTGAAGTCACTCTTCACACTTTATCCTGATCACTCGAAATCGTGCCAGAAAGATTTACCCTAAAATCACAAAAATATAGAAATACAGTATATCTATATGAGAAAAGAGGTGTTAGGTGATTTGTTTAAATTTCTAAAATAGTAGTACATTATAGGTATCATGGTAAACTTCCCAAGTTATATTTACGTCAACATTTTATTTGAAATAGAGTATCTTATACTTTTGCATAAATCATTTTAATGACATTGTTTCAAGGGATAATTGGACCTTTTGTTTAGCTTAATGTTTTTTTAATTTGAGAGAAAAACATTTAACCTTGGTCTATTTTCCATCTCAGTAATATCCACCAGACGGTGTAGAGATCATGAATGTGGCACTTTTCATATGTATGAAAAGGGGTTGGCTTTATCCCATATCTTTTTGTGCCAACAACACATGCCAGGACCCAAACTCCCAAATAAGCCATTAGGGCCATATGCCTAATTAAATATGACTGGTCTGCTAGTATCCTCATTATCATTATTTTAAGAGAATATTAGCTTGCAGGTATCTATCAGTAGAACTGACTTAAACTATTAGAGTTTGAGCACTAATTTGACCTAGTACTCCAAAATACTTGTCTTTAATTTTATGTCTATAGCACTGATGACATAAAACAGAGGCTAATTATTCAACCTACAAATTCATTTCTACCTTACAGAGCTATTTATTTCATTCTTAGTTAAATAACTACTATCTTGCCTATTTGTTCTGAATTTCAAGTAAAATTATTTTTCTTAATGAGACAGATGTTTAATTTACACAAATGCAAATCTACTATGTATATCACTATTCAGTCCATAGAGGAAAGAAGAAATATTTTTAACTTGTTCACAGCTAAACACCCAGTTTCTTCTATAAAAGAAGAAATATTTTCAATTTGTTCACTGCTAAACACCAGTTTCTACAAAAATACTTGAGGCATAGAGATGTTCTAGAAAGAAGAACTGAATAAGTAAACAAAGTATGTTCTGACAGAATAATGAATGCTATTTTCTATTAAAAATGTTCTAAATGCTACCATGTTATAGTTCTCTAAGAAGAGACTTGGGTTCTCTAAAATGTATAACTTCTCCTTGAGAAGAAACGAATAACTAGACATAAACTTATAACTGAGTAAACAATTCATAAGTTTATAAATTTTAAATTTGTTTAAAAATGATGGAAGAAAACATTTGAGGTGATACAACAAATTTCATTTAACACTTCATGAAGCAGACACTCTTCATTCAGAGAACTCCAAAATGGGGCAGAGGGCAGAAAGCTTCCACAGGATAAAGAGTAAAGGACAAGGAAAAGAATAGAAGATATCTGATTGGCTGGGGCCACACAGTACACTCTGTCTGGGGTAAAAAGGCCAAGAATTGGCTGTCTGGATATACTGTTTCTAATCAAGTGGGGCGTTTACAGGGACATGAACGTTACCTCAGTTTTTTTTTCGTTTTTGTTTTTTGTTGTTTTTTTTTTTTGTCTTTTTGTGTTTTTCTTGAGCCGCTCCCGCGGCATATGGAGGTTCCCAAGCTAGGGGTCGAATCGGAGCTATAGCCACCGGCCTACGCCAGAGCCACAGCAACATGAGATCCGAGCCGCTTCTGCAACCTATACCACAGCTCACGGCAATGCTGGATCCTTTAATCCACTGAGCAAGGGCAGGATGGAACCCGCAACCTCATGGTTCCTAGTCAGATTCACTAACCACTTTCCCACGACTGGAACTCCCACCTCAGTTCTGAATTACTGGCACCTGGGAAGGAGCAGCTCCATTTCGGGCCTAGAAAGTTATTTCAACAAATATTTGTTAAAATAGCAATTATTTAAAATATTTATTAGTTGACTGATTTAACTGAAACTGATTTGTGGGTAATAATATGATTGTACATAAGAGTTGTTGGGATCCAGAGTAAAAGGCTCTAGAGAGTTCATGAACAATATAAAACATTCACAAAAAAAGAGAAAATGATTTTAAAATATTCTGTGTTTCTAACAGCTGAGATCATTTATTAAGCTTTAAGGTGAGGGACCTTAAAAACAACAACACAACAAAAAAAACTAAAATATTTACCATAGGCTAAATAGAATTGTCAAAGTTCTCAACTAACTGCTACATAAAGCTGAACATTAGCATTTCAAAATGAGAACATTACTTGATTGAGTGAAAGGTTGAAGAGAAATCAGATCAAATGGAAGTTTCCTGAGTAGAATACCAAAATAAGATCTAGGTTTGAAGTAGAGAAACAATATGTATCACTGGTAAATAAAGAGAAATGAGAACATGGTATTTTACACAAAACTTCCCCAAAGAATTCTGAGAATAAGCAAAAACAAATCAAATGATATGAATACTTTAAGGTTGTTTTCTCTCTCTTTTGGAGGAAAGCTGAAATATTATCAATGAGTTTATATAAGATATGTATTCAAAGAGATATGAGATCTCAAATATTTTATTTTTTAAATTATTTTCCTAGAACTTGATCTAATCTAGTACAGGATCACCTTTATAGCTCATTCCCAGAGTCCTTACAGCAGGATAAAACTTTGCATTACAATGGCAATGAACTGGCTCTGCTCAATGACCAAGCCAGCCCTGCTGAGAAATAGAAAATACCTGGCTTAGGAATTTAGGAAACAATATAGCTGCATTTTGGCTTATCTCTCTAGAACTAATAAATTTTTGGAACCAAATAAGGATAGGAACAAATTACAAATTTTTATCTCTGAATGTTTACTTGAATTGCCCTTTCCCTTCCTTCAGTACAATGCCTTTTATGTGTAGAGGCCATTTATCAGATTTTAAATATGATGCTAATGATGATGATGACCACGATATAAGTGACTAAATAAATACTGTGCTGCTGTTAACCAATATTTGAGAAATAGCCACCTAATTGAAATAAAAAGGCATTTATTTGGGGTTTATTAAGACTGCAGTTCAGGAGACAGAGAATTAAGAAGCACCTGAATTGTGTTCTACCAGATTACAAGGAGACTTATAAAGGCAAAACCACACAGTTACAGTTAGTTACAGTGTTGATCAAGAATTATAATTGAACCTGGCAAGAAGTAAAGGTGCTTAAGCAGGGATTGGCTGGAATCTGAAATGGCTGCATAGGTACAAGGAGAGACCTTGAGGTCATAAGATTACAGCTGGCAGGTGATGTTCTAAATATGGCTAATGGTGTTTTTAGGTTCTAATGCAGTTCAAAGTTCAAGTTCTTTTTTTTAATTAATTTATTTTTCTGCTGTACAGCAAGGGGATCAAGTTATCCTTACATGTATACATTCCTTACATTTTTTTTCCACCCTTCGTTCTGTTACAATATAAGTATCTAGACATAGTTCTCAATGCTACACAGCAGGATCTCATTGTAAATCCATTCCAAGGTGTATCCCATAATCCCAAGATCCCAATCGCTCCCACTCCTTCCCTCTCCCCCCAGGTGGCCACAAGTCTATTCTCCAGGTCCATGATTTTCTTTTCTAAGGAGATGTTCATTTGTGCTGTATATTAGATTCCAGTTATAAGTGATATCATGTGGTATTTGTCTTTCTGACTTATTTTACTCAGGATGAGGTTCTCTAGCTCCATCCATGTTGCTGCAAATGGCATTATGTCATTCTTTTTTATGGCTGAGTAGTATTCCATTGTGTATATATACCACTCTTCCGAAGCCAATCATCTGTCGATGGACATTTGGGTTGTTTCCATGTCCTGGCTATTGTGAATGGTGCTGCAATGAACATGCGGGTGCACGTGTCTCTTTTAAGTAGTTTTGTCCGGATATATGCCCAAGAGTGGGATTGCGGGGTCATATGGAAGTTCTATGTATAGATTTCTAAGGTATCTCCAAACTGTTCTCCATAGTGGCTGTACCAGTTTACATTCCCACCAACAGTGTAGGAGGGTTCCCTTTTCTCCACACCCCCTCCAGCACTTGTTATTTGTGGATTTATTAATGAGGGCCATTCTGACTGGTGTGAGGTGATTATCTCATGGTAGTTTTGATTTGCATTTCTCTTATAATCAGCGATGTTGAGCATTTTTTCATGTGTTTGCTGGCCATCTGTATATCTTCTTTGGAGAAATGTCTATTCAGGTCTTTGGCCCATTTTTCCATTGATTGATTGGTTTTTTTGCTGTTGGGTTGTATAAGTTGTTTATATATTCTAGAGATTAAGCCCTTGTCCGTTGCATCATTTGAAACTATTTTCTCCCATTCTGTAAGTTGTCTTTTTGTTTTCTTTTTGGTTTCCTTTGCTGTGCAAAAGCTTTTCAGTTTGATGAGGTCCCATGGGTTTAATTTTGCTCTTATTTCTGTTGCTTTGGGAGACTGACCTGAGAAAATATTCATGATGTTGATGTCAGAGAGTGTTTTGCCTATGTTTTCTTCTAGGAGTTTGATGGTGTCTTGTCTAATATTTAAGTCTTTCAGCCATTTTGAGTTTATTTTTGTGCATGGTGTGAGGGTGTGTTCTAGTTTCATTGCTTTGCATGCAGCTGTCCAGGTTTCCCAGCAATGCTTGCTGAATAGACTTTTTCCCATTTGATGTTCTTGCCTCCCTTGTCAAAGATTAATGGACCATAGGTGTCAGGGCTTATTTCCGGGTTCTCTATTGTGTTCCATTGGTCTGTCTGTCTGTTTTGATACCAGTACCATGCTGTTTTGATGACTGTGGCTTTGTAGTATTTCTTGAAGTCTGGGAGAGTTATGCCTCCTGCTTGGTTTTTGTTTCTCAGGATTTCTTTTGTTCCCTATAAATGTTTGGATTGTTTGTTCTAGTTCTGTGAAAAATGTCATGGGTAATTTGATAGGGATTGCAGTGAAACTGTAGATTGCTTTGGGTAGTATTGCCATTTTTACAATATTGATTTTTCCAATCCAGGAACATGGAATATCTTTCCATTTCTTTACATCTTCTTTGATTTCTTTGGTTAAAGTTTTATAGTTCTTGGCATATAAGTCCTTTACCTCCTTGGTCAGGTGTATTCCGAGGTATTTGATTTTGTGAGGTGCAATTTTAAAAGGTTTCGTATTTTTGTATTCCTTTTCTAATATTTCATTGCTGGTATACAGAAATGCAACTGACTTCTGAATGTTAATCTTATATCCTGCTACTTTGCTGAATGTATTAATCAGTTCAAGTAGTTTTGGGGTTGCGTCCTTAGGGTTTTCTACACATAGTGTCATGTCATCTGCATATAGTGACAGTTTTACCTCTTCTCTTCCTATATGGATGCCTTTTATTTCTTTTGTTTGTCTAATTGCTGTGGCTAGGACTTCCAAAACTATGTTGAAGAGCAGTGGTGAGAGTGGGCATCCCTGTCTTGTTCCAGATTTGAGTGAGAAGTCTTTCAGCTTTTCTCCATTGAGTATTATATTTGCTGTGGGTTTGTTACAAATGGCTTTGATTATGTTCAGGAATGTTCCATCTGTACCCACTTTGGTGAGAGTCTTGATCATGAATGGATGTTGGACTTTGTCAAATGCTTTTTCTGCATCTGTTGAGATGATCATATGGTTTTTGACTTTTCTTTTGTTAATGTGGTGTATGACGTTGATTGATTTGTGTATGTTGAATCATCCTTGTGAACCTGGGATGAACCCTGCCTGGTCATGGTGTATGATCTTTTTGATATGTTGCTAGATTCAGGTGGGAAAATTTTGTTGAGAATTTTTGCATCTATATTCATCAATGATATTGGGCGATAGTTTTCTTTTTTGGTGGTATCTCCGTCTGGTTTTGGAATGAGGATGATGGTGGCATCCTAGTATATCTTTCTGAGTGTTCCTTCTTCTTCTACCTTTTGAAAGAGTTTAAGGAGGATGGGCACCAGTTCCTCTTTATATGTTTGGTAGAATTTGCCTGTGAAGCCATCTGGTCCTGGACTTTTATTTGTAGGGAGTGTTTTATGACTTCTTCAATTTCATTTCTAGTGATTGGTCTGTTCAGTTGGTCTGTTTCTTCTTGATTCAGTTTTGGCAGGCTGTACAATTCTAGAAGACTGTCCATTTCTTCCATATTGTCAAATTTGTTGGCATACAGTTTTTCATAGTATTCTCTTATGGTATTTTGTATTTCTGCAGAATCCATTGTGATTTCTCCTTTTTCATTTCTAATTTTGGTTATTTGGGTTCTTTCTCTCCTCTTAGTGAGTCTAGCCAAGGATTTGTCAATTTTGTTCACCTTTCCAAAGAACAGCTCTTGGTTTTATTAATTTTCTCTATTGTTTTTTGAATCTCTATTTTATTGATTTCTTCTTTGATCTTCATATTTTCCTTCTTTCTGCTGACTTTAGGTCTTTTTTGTTCTTCTTTTTCTAATTCATTTAGGTGGAGGTTTATGTTGTCAATTTGAGATCTTTCTTCTTTTTTGAGAAAGGCCTGCATCTCTATGAATTTCCCTCTGAGCACTGCTTTTGCAGTGTCCCATAGATTTTGAGAGGTTGTGTCTTCATTATCATGTGTCTCCAGGTATTTTTTAATTTCCTTCTTGATTTCCTCATTGACCCATTGGTTTTTTAGTAGTATGTTGTTTAGTCTCCATGTAGTAGGTTTTTTCTCATTTTTTTTCCTGTGATTGATTTCTAGTTTCATGCCATTGTGGTCAGAGAAGATACTCAAAATAACATCTATGCTTCTAAATATGTTGAGGTTAGCTCTGTGTCCCAATATGTGGTTGATTCTTGAGAATATTTCATGTGCACCTGAAAAGAATGTGTATTCTGATTTTTTTGGATGTAGCGTCCTGAAGATGTCAATTAAGTCTAACTTTTCTATTGTTTCCTTTAGGATCTCTGTTGCTTTATTGGTTTTCTGTCTAGAGGATCTGTCCATTGATGTGAGCAGAGTATTAAAGTCTCCTGCTATGATTGTATTCCCATCAATTTCTCCCTTTATGTCTGTTAATATTTGTTGTATGTATCTGGGTGCTCCTGTATTTGGGGCATATATGTTGACGATAGTAATATCCTCTTCTTGGATGGATCCCTTAATCATTAAATAGTGTCCTTCTTTGTCTTTCTTTATGTCTTTTGTTTTAAAGTCAATTTTGTCTGATATGAGTATTGCAACTCACGCTTTCCAGTCATGTATATTGGCATGAAATATTTTTCCCACCCCTTCACTTTCAATCTATATGTGTCCTTTGTCCTAAGGTGGGTTTCTTGTAGGCAGCATATTGAAAGTTTTTGCTTTTTTATCCACTCAGCCACTCTGTGTTTTTTGATTGGAGCATTCAGTCCATTGAAATTTAAGGTGATAATTGATAGATGATTATTTATTGCCATTTTAAACCTCGTGTTCCAATTGATTCTATGAGTTTCAATTCTTCCTTTCTTTTCTTGGTTGGATGGTCTCCAATTATTTTCTGCTTGAGTGATTTTCTTTCATTTTTTGTAAATGCAATGTTTGGTTTTGATTTGTGATTGCCTTGTTTTTAAAGAATGCTAATCCCTTCCTATAATTATGTGTTTTAGCCTGATGATCCTATAAGTTCAAACAATTCATTACTATACTAAAATTAAGAAGAGAAAGAGACAAAAAAAAGAAATAAAAGAAAAAATATTTAAAAAAATAAAATTTATTTCCTCACATCCCTTGCCCACATTTTATGATTTTGATGACTCTTTTTCTTTTTAATTTTATTTTGTTTTAAACACGTTCATGATTAAATCTGTATACTGGCTTATCTAAGTGACTGCTCCCTGATTGTGGCCTCCTCATTCCTTTCTTTTTGGTTTAGAGAAGCCCTTTCAATATTTCTTTTAGCCTGAGTTTTGTATTGTTATATTCTTTTAGCTTTTGTTTGTTGGAAAAAAATTTTATTTCCCCTTCTATTTTAAATGATATTCTTGCTGGATAGAGTATTCTAGGTTGCATATTTTTTCCTTTTAGCACTTTATAGATCTCTTGCCATTCCCTCCTGGCCTGTAGAATTTCTGAAGAGAAATCAGCTGATAACCTTATTGGGGTTCCCTTATAGTCAACATTTTGCTTTTCTTTTGCTGCCTTTAGGATCCTCTCTTTATCATTAACTTTTGCCATTTTTATTATAATGTGTCTTTGGTGTGGGTCTATTTGGGTCCAACTTGTTTGGGGCTTTCTGTGCTTCCTGTATCTTGAACTCAGTATCCTTTAGATTTGGGAAGTTTTCAGTGATAATTTCTTCAAACACATTTTCCATCCCATTATCTTTTTCTGCTCCTTCTGGAATTCCTATCATGTGTAGATTGGCCTGCTTTATATTATCCCATAGGTTTCTTATATTGCTTTCATGTTTTTTCATTTGGTTTTCTGTCTGCTGTCCTATTTGGGTGATTTCCATTATTCTATTTTCCACATCACTAATTTGTTCCTCTGCATTATTCATTCTGGTTTTTACTGTCCTTAGTTCAAATGAATTTTCTAGTTTTTCTTGGCTCCTCATATTTTCTAGTTCCTTTCTGAGGGCATCTGCATTACTGTTCATATCTTTTCCTAATTCCTTCAGTATTTTCACTATTTCCCTTTTGAACTCCAAGTCTGTCAGACTGCAGAGGTCTGTCTCATTGTTGACTGCTTTAGGTGAGATCTCCTGTTGGTTTAACTGGGGGTGGTTTCTCAGCTTCTTCATCTTGCTGCTTGTTTTTTTTTTTTTTTTCTTGGTGGAGTTGTACTCCCTGTGGCTGGACAGGATTTGCCTTGGCACTGCTGTGGAATGTTTCCCGGGGGGCTGGCATTGTTGGTCGTCTTCTGTGAGGTGGCGTGGGTTTTCTTGGGGGTGGGCGGGGCTGACAGTGTCTCTCTGAAGCAAAGGAGGACTTCCTGAGGGCAGACAGGACTGGGAGGTCTGCAATGCAACGGAAGCAGATTTCACACAGCTGGGCAGAGTTTGCTGTGGTGTTACTGGGCTATGGGGCTCTTCTAGGGGGCTGACGGTGCTGGTCAGTGTTCCACGGGAGTACAGCACCCCCTAAGGGTGGGAGAAGCCAGCTGGGCTGCTGAGAACCCAAGGGGCTCTTCCCCAAGGCAGCAGGGATTGGCAGGATCACAGGGAAATGGAGGCAGATTTGCACGGCCAGGCCGAGCTTGTACTAGCTTTTCCGTGTTGCGGACCTTTTCCCGGGGGCTGGCAGTGCTGGGTGCTGCTCTGCGGGGGTGTCGCCCCTCAGAGGGCAGGCAGGCCAGGGAAGGGAAAGCCCCTGCAGTGGTCAGCTTCCTGCAAATGGTGAGGCCAGCCCTCTGGGATGGCAGGCAGCCTCAGGTCCGGCACAAGTGCACAGAGTTGGGGGGGGGTGCACTAGGAAGCACAGCTTTCTGATAGCTGGTGGGCGAGTGAACTCACTGTGGTGTGGGGAGAATTCTATGGTGGCCCACCCCTCCTCCTCTCCCCTCCCCAACACTGGTGGCTTGTCTCTCCTGCAGATCCAGCTCGTCTCCCAGGTTCCCACTGATGTGGCTTTCCACCCCCCAGCCCTTAGTGTATTGCACCCTGCGCCTGCAACGCTCAGCTGCCCCAAGAACTGGACAGACCAGTTCCTGGTCCCCCAAGCAGTCTCAGCACTGCCCACCCCAGCCGTTCCTGGGGACTAACTTCCAGAGCCAAGGTCTCGGTGTCCAACCCCCACCGAAGCATCTTGGTTTCTGGTGACTGTGCCAGTAGTTCAGATGATCTGTTTGGTTCTCACTCTGCTCTTTGGAACTCAGACTTACTGCTGCGCTCTTTGCATCTGGAGATCCCTCTGATTCAGTTGATCTTTCCATTGAGTAGGTGACTTTCCAGGGTGGGGGATCCCGTTCTCTTCCACAGTTCCCTTTCAGGAGCGCCCATCCAGCTCCGATTCCCCTTCTCTCACTCTCTCTTTTCTCCTGTTTTACCCAGTTATGTCACGAGATTCTTGCCATTTTTGTTGGAGTTTAGGTTCTTCTGCCAGCTATTAATTGCTATTCTGTGTGAGTCATTTAAACTGTAGATGTGTTTTTTTTGTTGTCTTTGTGGGAGAGGGCAAGTGTGTCCCCCCTACTCTTCCGCCATCTTGCCTTTTCTCCCAAAGTTCAAGTTCTTAGTGGTGCAGAGATGTGTTTGAAACCAGATCCTCGAAGGCCACCCAACTCCATTTTTCATGCCTGAACTGTAATTACTTCCTTATATTTTCAATTTGTCATTACATATATTAATGTATTACCTGATTTAATTCTCAAAATATTCACATATATATATAATTAGCACTATAATTTTAATTATATATATATATATATACACACCCATAAAATTAGCATTTTAAAGCCAATGAAACTGAGGTGCAAGATTATACAAGATATAACCAAGATTCTTCAGGTTAAGATCTGTCTGACTCTTAAGCATGTGCATTCAACCTCCATGCTAGAACTTTACTATAATCTAGAATGTTTTCTTAAAAGAGGCTTTGCTGCTCTTGTAGTGTTAGGAAAGTCATGAAGTTGAACACTGAGTGTATTTGATTCAGTGGCTCCTGTACCTTTTACACAGACTTGGTTTTTATTGTATATGTAATCTGGGGTCACTCATCTAATCTGAGGTCCCCTAGTTAATATAAATTAACTTTATTCAGGTATACTTAATATGATAGAGTAATAGCTTACCCCTGTTTGGTAATTATCTCTTAATAGCACATTACATTGAGTAAATACTGTCTAATACTGAAGAACTCTTCCAGATAACCTACATGTATTAACTCATGAAGACCTTCCAACAACCTTTCAAGGACAACAGGGCCAACTTCAGGGATGTGTGACCTATGTAGCTGCACAGAGCTTCATGCTCAGAAGGGCCTATACTTGGTTTAATGATTTGTAGTCACTATCATTTTGATATTCTAGATTATTTTTTCAATGAACATGTGTTTTTAAATGAAATCTGATGGGACAATGAAGCATGCACAAGATCTGAGGAGCTACATGCAGTATGCATGCCCTGGTCCTTCCTACCTTATTTGCATATGCCATTCACATGCTCAAGAGTACAAAATTCCATTGGATCCACAATGGCATGGGGTGGGTTGGTCAGGTCTCAAAGCAGAACAAGTTTAAGCAGGTTACATCTACCAGTGAGTGAGCAGAGATGCTGAGAGCTTCATGAGGCCATTTAATCTTTTCAAAGCAAAACTTAGCTTTGAACACAAAAAGAAGGCAATGGCATTCCAAGAAACAACCAAGGAAGCCTATCATAGCCTTTCTTAATCACGTCACTTTCCTATACTCAACTGTGTATGCTAAACGGATGACACAGAAAGAAAAAGGGTAAATCGGTTTCCCTTTGTCCTTTCTTACTCATCAGTAAGCTATAGCTAGAGACTGTGGTAGACTGTGTACCTATCAAAAATAAAATAAAAACAGGTGAGTTAGTTTTGAGCAGTGTTTCCACATTTCAGATAATAGCAAAATACATGTGCCCATATAAGCCATGAAATAAGAACTGTGAAATAGCAGTGATTCCATATAAGGTTAAATGTTCTTGTTTGTATTTAAAACTGGCATTGCATAATAAAAAGATGAATTGTATAGTTTGTGCTAGCAATTTAAAATTTTAATGTTTCTCTTACAATGATAATAAATAGGAAACAAAAAAAGATGACATCAAGAGAGAAAGAGAAACTGTAAAAGGAAAAGTGCATTATATTTCAGTACCTTTTGTCCTGCTTCTTGAACACAGAGGCTCATTTTTTAATGGATACTGCAAATTATAGAGCTAGTCGTGTAGGGATATATTATTATCTTCTCAATGTTACAGATTAGGAAACTAAGACTCAAAGAGATTAATTTGCTCAATGTCAAATGCTAGTAAATGAAGAATCTTAAATGAGGCAATAAGGTGACAGAATCTATGATCTAAATCCCTATGTCAATCAACAAAATACAGTAGAAATAATATAGTTTTTAAAATCATCACTGGGAAGTAGTCCTTACTCCTCCATTTAGTCTATGAGAAAGACCCTTCAACCTGCTCTAATACAGTTTCATCACAAAAAGAGGGGTTATTCTCGCCAAAGTGGGTATAGAGGGAACATTCCTGAATATAATCAAAGCCATTTATGATAAACCCACAGCAAATATAATACTCAACGGGGAAAACCTGAAAGCCTTCTCACTCAAATCTGGAACAAGACAGGGATGCCCACTCTCACCACTGCTCTTCAACATAGTTTTGGAAGTCCTAGCCACAGCAATCAGACAAACAAAAGAAATAAAAGGCATCCATATAGGAAGAGAAGAGATAAAACTGTCACTGTATGCAGATGACATGATACTATACATAGAAAACCCTAAGGACTCAACCCCAAAACTACTTGAACTGATTAATACATTCAGCAAAGTAGCAGGATATAAGATTAACATTCAGAAGTCAGTTGCATTTCTGTATACCAGCAATGAAATATTAGAAAAGGAATACAAAAATATGATACCTTTTAAAATTGCACCTCACAAAATCAAATACCTCGGAATACACCGGACCAAGGAGGTAAAGGACCTATAGGCCAAGAACTATAAAACTTTAACCAAAGAAATCAAAGAAGATGTAAAGAAATGGAAAGATATTCCATGTTCCTGGATTGGAAAAATCAATATTGTAAAAATGGCAATACTACCCAAAGCAATCTACAGATTCAATGCAATCCCTATCAAATTACCCAGGACATTTTCCACAGGACTAGAAGAAACCATCCAAACATTTATATGGGACAACAAAAGACCCAGAATCGCCAAAGCAAGCCTGAGAAACAAAAACCAAGCAGGAGGCATAACTCTCCCAGACTTCAAGAAATACTACAAAGCCACAGTCATCAAAACAGCATGGTACTGGTATCAAAACAGACAGACAGACCAATGGAACACAATAGAGAACCCGGAAATAAGCCCTGACACCTATGGTCCATTAATCTTTGACAAGGGAGGCAAGAACATCAAATGGGAAAAAGTCTATTCAGCAAGCATTGCTGGGAAACCTGGACAGCTGCATGCAAAGCAATGAAACTAGAACACACCCTCACACCATGCACAAAAATAAACTCAAAATGGCTGAAAGACTTAAATATTAGACAAGACACCATCAAACTCCTAGAAGAAAACATAGGCAAAACACTCTCTGACATAAACATCTTGAATATTTTCTCAGGTCAGTCTCCCAAAGCAACAGAAATAAGAGCAAAATTAAACCCATGGGACCTCATCAAACTGAAAAGCTTTTGCACAGCAAAGGAAACCAAAAAGAAAACAAAAAGACAACTTACAGAATGGGAGAAAATAGTTTCAAATGATGCAACGGACAAGGGCTTAATCTCTAGAATATATAAACAACTTATACAACCCAACAGCAAAAAAACCAATCAATCAATGGAAAAATGGGCCAAAGACCTGAATAGACATTTCTCCAAAGAAGATATACAGATGGCCAGCAAACACATGAAAAAATGCTCAACATCGCTGATTATAAGAGAAATGCAAATCAAAACTACCATGAGATAATCACCTCACACCAGTCAGAATGGCCCTCATTAATAAATCCACAAATAACAAGTGCTGGAGGGGGTGTGGAGAAAAGGGAACCCTCCTACACTGTTGGTGGGAATGTAAACTGGTACAGCCACTATGGAGAACAGTTTGGAGATACCTTAGAAATCTATACATAGAACTTCCATATGACCCCGCAATCCCACTCTTGGGCATCTATCCGGACAAAACTCTACTTAAAAGAGACACGTGCACCCGCATGTTCATTGCAGCACTATTCACAATAGCCAGGACATGGAAACAACCCAAATGTCCATCGACAGAGGATTGGATTCAGAAGAGTGGTATATATACACCATGGAATACTACTCAGCCATAAAAAAGAATGACGTAATGCCATTTGCAGCAACATGGATGGACCTAGAGAATCTCATCCTGAGTGAACTGAGCCAGAAAGACAAAGACAAATACCATATGATATCACTTATAACTGGAATCTAATATCCAGCACAAATGAACATCTCCTTAGAAAAGAAAATCATGGACTTGGAGAAGAGACTTGTGGCTGCCTGATGGGAGGGGGAGGGAGTGGGAGGGATCGGGAGCTTGGGCTTATCAGACACAACTTAGAATAGATTTACAAGGAGATCCTGCTGAATAGCATTGAGAACTTTGTTTAGATACTCATGTTGCAACAGAAGAAAGGCTGGGGGAAAAATGTAATTGTAATGTCTACATGTAAGGATAACCTGACCCCCTTGCTGTACAGTGGGAAAATAAAAAAAAAAGAGGCGTTATTAACATCTGCCTCATATATCTGCTGAAATATGCACATGAAAAATGTAAAGGAAAGCAATTTAAAACCAGGGAAGTACTACACAGATATTAGTTACAAGAGTTGGGTTATTTTGAATGTTTACATGCAGCCAACTTGCATATAAATAAAATGCACCTTTTAGGACATAATTAATGATTGGGTGGTGATACTGCCAAAAACTCAGTAAAGCTGAAGCATTTTGAAAAACATGCAAATTGAATAGAAAAATGAAATGAATTATCCATGTCATTCAGTTTGGATAGAGGACTGGCCAAGACAGCAGAATAAAAAGACCCTTAGCTCACTTCCTCTCAGGGGCACGCACACCAAAATCAAAATTATCTGCAGAAAAGCCATCATGAAAAAGAGAGGACCAACCACAAAAGATCTTATACAGCTAAAGACAAAGAAGAAACCACAATGAGATGGGTAAGACGGGTATACTCTCAATATAATCAGGTACCCCATACCCCTGGGTTGGCAACCCACAAATTGGAGAACAATTACATCACAGAGGTTCTCCCACAGGAGTAAGAATTCTGAGCCTCATGTCAGGCTTCCTTGCCTAGGGGTTCTGCACCAGGAAGAAGAGTCCCAAGAACATTAGGCTAGAAGGCTAGTGGGGTTTAATTTCAAGACACCCACAAGACTGCAGGAAAGAGAGACTTCACTCTTAAAGGGCACACACAGAATCACACATGCACCAAGCAGCATCAAGGACAAATGAGTAATCTGATACGAGTCTGGGCCAGACCTACCTACTGGTCCCCAGAATTTCCAGGGAATGTGGGGATGGCTGTGACTCATCCTGAGGACAAAGTCACTGGTGGCATCCATATTTAAGAGTTCCTTCTACTTTGTGAACACTGGTGCAGATGGGCCCCATGATGGGATCTTCCCTCTTGCTCTTTAGCATCAAGACCTGTCCCCACCCAACAGTCTGTACGCATCAACGCTAGGAGGACTCAAGCCAAATAACCTACGAGGCTTTAACACTACCCTGCCCATGAGCAGACCGGCTGCTTGAAGAGCCCACTGATGCCTACAGAGTGCCTCGACATGGCCCTGCCTACCAGAGGTCCAAGACCCAGCTCCACCCATCAGTGCGCAGCAAAATCCCTGGAGTCTTCTAGACCTTGATTCCACCCACCAGTTTGCCACTCTAGTTCCAGGGTCCCCTGGGGTTCTACAACCAGCCACCTGGTGATCAGGACCCTCTAACTAGCAGCCTCTAACATCTGCACAAGGCAGAGCCTGAGAACCTAGGGGGCTAGGAACCAACCAAACCCACTAGATCACACACAAAGTCAGCCCACCACAAAGGAAGGACCCACACAGCCCTCTTAGGGGGAATCCTTGGAGTGTATGGCTTGGGTGAGGAGAGGGGATGGTGCTGCTGGTAAACACAGGGATGTCTCCTGAAGAAGGCCTCTTCTCCAAGGTCAGAAACATAACTAACCTACCACATACATAAAAATATGAATAGCAACTAAGGCAAAACTTAGGCAGCAGAGGAACGTGTTCCAGATAAAGGAACAAGATAAAACCCCAGTTTGGATAATTGATACATACATTGTTTTGAGAATAATTCTGATAAATACTTACTCTCTTTTTCAACCAATATTTTTATACTATGCGAAAAATGTTCTGATTAAAGCAAACCTCTAGTTTATAACTTAATAGCTGAACAAAATGTCTCAATAAATTATTACCTTTCTTTAACAAAATCAATTCCTTAATTAGGTTTTACATGTTCACGCATCTATTTCTTTTTTTTTTTTACTTTTTTGTCTTTTTTTTCTTTTTCTTTTCTCACTCATCTATTTAAATGCTACGTTTTGTGAGTCAAAATGTCTATGCTTCCACATTTACCTGCTATTTATTTATTTATTTATTTATTTATTTATTTATTTATTTATTTATTGCTTTTTAAGGCCGTACCCATGGCATATGGAGGTTCGCAGGCTAGGGGTCAAATCAGAGCTGTAGCTGCTGTCCTACACCTCAGCCACAGCAATGCAGGATCCAAGCCACATTTACAACCTATACCATAGCTCATCGCAACACCAGATCCTTAAACCAATGAGCAAGCCCGGAGATCAAACCTGTGTTCTCATGGATGCTAGATTCATTAACCTCTGAGCCACAGTGGGAACTCCTATTTGATATTTAAGTTGATATCAAAGCAAGTTCATTCATCATCTATTCAGTACATGACACAACTTGAAAAAATTTTCATGCTTTTAATTCATACATGTATATACATATATATATATATAGAGAGAGAGTAGTTTCTTATCTGAAATTTGGAGATTATATCTAAACTATTTATCAATTAAAAAAATATCAAAAATATCCAAAGAGACTAATATTTCAAACTTAAAATGAAGGAAGAAGAGCTTGTAAATGCTGAACTCAATTCAACCCCCTGTTTAGTTTAGTTCAATTTGTAAGAAAAATTAAAAATGGTATCTCAATTTATAATTGTGCAAATGAAAAATTACTTTTAAAGTCTTTGACAGAAACAGCTTGAAGACTTTGAAAATGTTTTAATTTTTGTGGAAAACATAAACCACTATGTTTTACCTCTCAGAACAGAGAATTTTTAGTGTTTTTCCATTGACATGACAAAAGATCCATTTTCTGAATGTTCGACTACTCCTGGTCACAGGTGTAAGAAAAAAAACTTACTGGCAAGTTCCTGCAAAGCTGACTTTTTCTTTTAGCTGAGGGACTCTGTTTCCTTTCAGTAAAGGAAATTAAGTGAAAATGACTTTGATCTTGGCCTTTCAGTGCTTTAACATTAAGATTATGTATTCCCAAAATTCAGTGAGCATAATTTGTACTTTCGGAGATAACATTCATAAAGTGAAATGAAGGATGATTTTCTGTGATTTGAAGAATGTATCCCTTGAGTTAAAATTAACTTTCTGTCTCTTTCTCTTTATACATATATCTAACTCTCTGATTTTTTATGTCTTCATATTTTTCTTCTTTCTGATCTTTCCTCTAAATATGGCTTTATTATTTTTCTCATTTCTGTTAATCAATAACATAAAATAATTCCATAATATACCTTTAAAACATTCTCTGTCCTGGGCACTTTCATATCATTATACTTAATTCTCATCATAACCTATTAAAGTAGTTGATATTAAGCCTATTATTATTACATGTAAAAATGACACTCAAATGAATATATCATGAAACATCAGACATTTAAGACATCAAACATTAGTAAGAGGTGCATCTGTGCTGTTCAATGCTAACATTCCATTCCTCTCTGTTTCCTTAAGGTTATCTCTCTCTTATAATGTCTATATCTCTTTATTTTTACCCCAATCTTAGTGGTTCTCTTGCTCTCATTTTCCGTATGTGTCTGTAGGTTGTGCTTCCTCTGATTTTCTCTTACTTTCTCAGTTTTCTTTCTTTTTGCCTCCCTTCTTAACCTCGTTGGATCTCTATCCAAGTAGCTTTATAGCAAATTTGGTAGAGTTTGGTAGCTATGGAATTAAGTTTTATGCACCCAATTACCATTTTAAAGCATATAAGGAGCCCTTTTCCCTTTGCTTGTATTGGTACCAAATATGTAGACTTTGGGGATAGATATATGAATATGAATGAGGCATAATTGTTTTCCTTGTAAGACATCATAGTATTCCTCCCCTTACTGCCTTTTTTCCCTATTTTCTCTTTATTTTCACCTTTTCTCCTTAGACCCTGCCTTGAGATTTTACTTTGCATTTCCCCTGCATGTAAATCCATCAGAAAGGAGAATTAGCATCTGGATCAGTATAATTACAGAGACACATACTTAAAAAAAAAAAAAAGATTCCTATCTTAGAAAACAAAACAAAAGAAAAATCAATATTTTCCCTTTCAAAGTTCTACTTTTGGACTTGGTTTCTACTCAGAAAGACTTACAAGCCTAAATATTTAAAGAGCTCTTATATCCAAAGTCTCTTCTAAAAATAAGTGGTATTCAAAAAATGAAAATTGTCAGTATAGTATGGCATCATTTATTCCTCATCACTTCTTTCTCTCCATCCCAATATTTTATTTTCTTGTCTTAGCATATTTGTGTTTATTTACAAATAAAAGAATAATTATAGGTCACAAAAGAATATGACAAAAGTGTATTCACTTACAAAGAATGGAATGACTACTCAAGCTGTAACTGTAGGAAAGAAGAAAATAATTCCTGAAATGTATATATTAAATGCACCTATACATTTTCCAAGCTTCTGCTCTTTTCATTTGCATCTCTATGTAAAAGGTACTGCATTGCAGAAACAAATAGCTGTATTAGACATGTCTGCACAGCTGCTGGGCAAGTTAGGTTTATTAAAATCTTACGGTAGATATTTAAAATGCTTGTTGGACTTTTCTAATGTCATGGAGACTAATGAGGTGAAGTGTATTCTTATTCATTTTATCTTTTCTAATTCACACCTCACACAAACTATGTATGCTCATACAGTAGAGGCAATGGATTCTACAGTTGTCAGAGGCAGAGCTGATATATCTGTATGTGCATAAATATAGGTAGCAATTAAATCTGCTAGTGAAGTGTGGACAAAAATCAAGCATAAAGAATCTTATAGCAAAAGTTTCTCTACAGCTTGGTACTTTGTAAAGATATTTGGCTGGGGGTAGGAGAGACAAATTCTCAAATTAGAAACATACAGGCCTTAGCAAAAAAAGAAATATTGTGAAATAATATTTTAACTAGCATACTGGAAATGTTTCATCTAGTTTTTGATAAGTTTTGAAAATTGATGACTTAAAGGCGAAGAGTTTTTCCATTCCTATAAATAGCGAGCAGTGGTTAAAAACACATTAATGGAATCTGAGTTGGGTCTGTAACCTATCACGGGAGATTAAACATGTAAAAATCTGTATAGCCTTGTACAGAGTAACACAATTATTATATACTACTATGTTTAGTAGTATTATCTTTTTTGTTTTTACTATTTTATTGTTAGAAATCATCTCCACATATTTTGATTAGTGAAAATATGTACAATGCTTACAATCAGGTAAATACCAGAACAACAGGCACATTGTGTTTCCTGTTAATTTGTCTGTGTGTCTATTATTGGATATATTTTTGGATCTTACCTGTCCCCTGTGGTTGAGATTATGAAATCTGGAGCCAAACTGTTTGAGATGGAATCTCAGCCATGCCACTTAACAGCTGTACAATCTTGCCAAGTCATTTAATCACCGTCTTGGATTCCTTCTGCAATGTGGAAATAGAAACAATAACTTAACTAATTCAGAAAAAGAAGACAAATACCATATCACTTATATATGGAATCTAAAATATGAAACAAGTGAACTTACCTATGACACAGAAACATACTCACAGACATAGAGAACAGACATGTGGTTGCCAAGGAGCAAGAGGGGTGGAGGAGGGATGGACTGGGAGTTTGGGGTAGCAGAGGCAAACTATTATATACAGAATGGATAAACAACAAAGTCTGACTGAACAGCACCGGGAACTATATGGACAAAAAACTATAATGGAAAATAATATCATATAAATTATCTGTTTAGCACATATTAACACAACATTGTAAATCAATTATATTTCTGGTAGAGTTTTTAGGATTCTCTAGGTATAGTATCACATGATCTTCAAATAGTGATAGTTTTATTTCTTCCTGTCCAATTTGGATTCCTTTTATTTCTTTTACTTCTCTGACTGCTGTGGCTAGGACTTCCAAACTGAGCTCATCAATGAATTTGGCAAAGCCACAGGACACAAAATTAATACACAGAAATCGATGGCATTTCTATATACTAACAATGAAAGATCAGAAAGAAAAATTAGGGAAGCAATTCCATTTACCATTGCATCCAAAAGAATAAGAGACCTAGGAGTAAACCTACCTAAAGAGACAAAAGACCTATATACTCTGAAAACTCTAAGACACTGATGAAAGAAATCAAAGATGACACAAATAGATGGAAAGATATACCATCTCATGGATTGGAAGGGTTAATATTATCAAAATGACTATACTACCTAAGGCAATCTACAGATTCAATGCAATCCCTATCAAATTACCAAGGACATTTTTCACAGAACAAAGTATTTTAAATTTTGTTTGTAAGCACAAAAGACCCAGAATAGTCAAAGTCATCCTGAAAAAGAAAAATGGAGCCAGAGGAATCAGGCTCCCAGATTTCAGACTATACTACAAAGCAGTAGCCATCAAAACTATATGGTACTGGAACAAAGACAGAAATATAGATCAATGGAACAGGATAGAAGGCCCAGAATTAAACACATGCACCTACAGCCAACTAATCTACAACAAAGTAGGCAAGAATATACAACAGAGAAAAGACAGCCTGTTCATTAAGTGGCACTGGGAAAACTGGACAGCCACATGGAAAAGAATGAAATTAGAACACTCCTTAATACCATACACAAAAATAAGCTCAAAATGGATCAAAGCACTATACATAAGACCAGAAACTACAAAACTCTGAGAGGAAAACATAGGCCAAACACTCTCTGACATAAACAACAGCAGCATCTCAGATCCACCTCCTAGAGTAATGACAGTAAAAACAAAAATAAACACATGGGACCTAACTTAAAAGTTTCTGCACAGCAAAGGAAACCCTAAATAAAATGAAAGGACAACCCACAGAATGGGAGAAAATATTTGCAAATGAATTGACTGACAAGGGATTAATCTCCAAAATTTATAAACACCTTCTGCAGCTCCATATCAAAAAAACAAACAACCCCATCGAAAAATGGGCAGAAGAGCTAAACAGACAATTCTCCAAAGAAGACATATGGATGGCCAAAATATACATGAAAAGATGTTCAATATCAGTCATCATTAGAGAAATGCACATCAAAACCACTATGAGGTACCACCTTACACCAGCCAGAATGGCCATCATCCAAAAGTCTACAAACAGTAAGTGCTGGACAGGTGGGGAGAAAAAGGAACCCTTGTACACTGTTGGTGGGATTGTAAATTGGACAACAGTATGGAGAGTCCTCAGAAAACTAAACATAGAACTACCATTTGATCCAGCAATCCCACTCCTGGGCATCTGTCCAGAGAAAACCATGACTCGGCAAGACACATGTACTCCAATGTTCATTGCAGCACTATTTTCAATAGCCAAGACATGGAAGCAACCTAAATGTCCATTGACAGAAGAGTGGATCAAGAAGAGGTGGTACATACACACAATGGAATATATTACTCAGCCATTAAAAGGAATGAAATACCGGCATTTTTAGTAAGATGGATGGACCTAGAAATTATCATGCTAAGTGAAGTCAGTCAGACATTGAGACACCAACATCAAATTCTATCACTGACATGTGGAATCTGAAAAAAGGACAGAATGAACTTCTTTGTAGAACAGATACTAACTCACAGACATTAAAAACGTATGGTTTCCAAAGGAGACAGTTTGGGGGGTGGGAGGATATGCTTGGGTTGTGGGATGGAAATCCTATAAAATTGGATTGTGATGATCATTGTACAACTATAAATGTAATAAATTCACTCAGCAATAAAAATAAATCATATTTCTTTCTTTTTCTTTTTTTTCGCTTTTTAGGGCCACACCTGTGGCATATGGAAATTCCCAGGCTAGGGGTCAAATTGGAGCTACAGTTACCTCTGCCAGCCCACACCACAGTCACAACAACATGGGAGCTGAGCTGTGTCTGCAACCTACACCACGGCTCATGGCAACACCAGATCCCTGACCCACTGAGTGAGGCCAAGGATCAAACCCACATCCTCATGGATATTAGTTGGATTTGTTTCCTCTGTGCCATGACATGAACTCCCCTTTTTTTAAAGTCAATTATATTAGTCAATAAAATATATTAAGTCAATAAAATATATTTTTGAAAATAGTACCTTCCACACATAGGATATTTGTGACAACTGAAGGAGTTAATATGCATAACTATGTTAGTGCAGTGCTTGACCCTGGGCACAGAATAGCTCTTAGCTACTTTCTACCTACCTGCCTATGTGACTCATTTGTTTTTCATACCCTTTTTATCAAAAAAGGTGATAAAGGCAATATCTATAAAATCAAAAAAATTAAATTACATACATAATACTTCAGAATTGTTTGCATCTGTCATGCATTGCTTTCCCAGTAACCATGGGAAACAATTATATCATACATTGGATTATACAGATTCATGTGCACTGTATTTTTTAAGTTTTCCTATTGCATAGAGACATGTGAGTAGATTAATAGAGGGAAAATAATTATTTTATGCATAAAGTCACTGTGGAAAATATTTTTAGTTCTTTGAAGTGTTTTTCCCTCTCTTGGCTAATTATCAAGTAGCTGCCTGATTGCTGATGATTGATGACTGATGGAGAGGAGGTTCAGCAGGTGCTAATAGTTTGGTTAGCATAAGTGGTTCTGAGGAGGGAGCTGCACATTTTTGAGGCAGACAGAGCTACAGAAGATTCTCTCAAGGGTGGTGATTTGGAGGGTATGTGTAGAATTTGTGTTACAAATTGAAAAGCGTGGGATCTGAAGATTGTCTTAAATATAATTGCTAATGATAATAATAGTTCTCCTTCTGACGATGATGCATAAAAAGATTCTTTGTATTTTAAACTTTGAGGAGACAAAAGAAAGTCGAGGAAAACTTAGAGACAAACCTAATTTCCCTAATCTAATACTTTAAAAAAAACGTGGGTATATATTTAAAAAAAAAAGAAACTGATGCTAATCACAGGGAACTATATTCACTATCTTATAATAACCTATAACGGAAAAGAGTCTCAAAAAAGAACATATTCATATGTATATGTACAACTGAATCACTTTCCTCTACAACTGAAATTCAACTATACTTCAATAAAAATAAATGTTAAAAATCCTGATGTATATTGCATGGCAAGTAAATCAGAGTGCTAAAATAAAAATAAATGAATTATAACTATATAATTTATTATTTCTTAAATATATTTATAATTAATGTCTTATTTATTAAAAGCAATGAGACTTGCATAATTCTATTCAGTAAATGATTATGTGTTATGGGTTTGTTTTTTTGTTTTTTTTGCTTTTTAGGGCGGCACCTCCAGCATATGGAGGTTCCCAGGCTATAGGATGAATTGGAACTACAGCTGCCAGCCTACAGCTGCCAGCTAGGGGTTGAATTGGAACTACAATGCAGGATCCGAGCTGTGTCTGTGACCTACACCACAGTTCATGGTAACACTAGATCCTTAACTCACTGAACAAGGTCAGGGATTGAACCAGCAACCTCATGGTTCCTAGTCGGATGTGTTTCTGCTGCACCATAACAGGAACTCCGTGTGTGTTAAGGGATTTTAAAGTTTAATTTTCAACTAAAATTAGAAATTAATACATATCATCATTTTGATGTTATGCAAACACATAATACGTTTGACAATTTTTGGTAATAATAAGCTGTGACATCTCTAAAAACTAGTATATTATTTTACTGGAAGTCTGTAAAACTAAAATTTCAACACACAAATATTCTTGGAAAACTCCTCCCTTAACAGTAACTTGCTTATTTAGTTGAGGTAATCTGGAAGAAAAAATAAATAAATTTTACAGGGTCACCAACAATGGGGAAACACATGCCACATTTTAGATGATGTGAGTGAGAGCCTATGGGTAAGACCCTGCCTGCATCTATAACCATAGAATTTGAGTATCCTTAACACACAGGAATGGATAATAGGACAGACATCAAATATCTACAACCAGCTGCTATATCAATGCTTAGTTGAAATATGTGGCCCCAAGCTAGATACATAGCTTTCACCTCCCTTTTATTTATTTATTTATTTATTTTATTATTTTTTCCACTGTACAGCATGGGGATCAAGTTATACATACATGTATACATACTTTTTCCGTCCATTGTTGTGTTGCGATGTATCTAGACATAGTTTTCAACGCTACACAGCAGGATCTCATTGTATATCCATTCCAAGATCAATAGACTGCATCTGTTAACCCCAAGCTCCTAATCCCTCCTACTCCCTCCCTCTCCCCCTTGGCAGCCACAGTCTATTCTCCAAGTCTATGATTTTCTTTTCTGTGGAAATGTTCATTTGTGCTGTATATTAGATTCCAGTTATAAGTGATATCATATGGTATTTGTCTTTCTCTTTCTGACTTATTTCACTCAGTATGGACAACCATATGACCCAGCAGTCCCACTCTTGGGCATATATCTGGACAAAAATTTCCTTAAAAAAGACCCATGCACCTGCATGTTCACTGAAGCACTATTCACAATAGCCAAGACATGGAAACAACCCAAATGTCCATCAACAGATGATTGGATTAGGAAGATGTGGTATATATACACAATGGTATACTACTCAGCCATAAAAAAGAATGACATAATGCCATTTGCAGCAACATGGATGGAACTAGAGACTCTCATACTGAGTGAAATAAGTCACCTCCTCTTAAACCCAATTCTATATCATGATTTCAACACACTGTCTTGATGCCTGAAGGAAAAAAATAAAACAAGACAACAAAATGGAACTAGGCAGGGAGCTGTGGACAAAATGACCTGACCTGCATCAATGAGCTGCATGCAAAAGGGATGTAGAAAGAGGGGAGAGATTAGGATAGATTTTCTACCCTAAAGGTCTAGGCATTGCCTTGGTCTTCCTACCATATGAAAGGGAGAAATGCAATGCGAGACCCCTAGGCATTCACCTTTTAATCCACAGTATACCTGACTGTAGTAACTGTTCAACTAGGCTCTGACAAGACTATATCTGCAATCCCTGTGCCTGAACATGTATTGAGAAAAATTTAGGCAGAGCCAGCTGTAACAGCCCCTCTCTCACTAGAGAGCTTGATTTCTTTCCCCCATGGCATGAATTCCTTTCCTCATGATACTAAAAGACCTAGGTAAGGCCAAGATTGTAATTAGTGAAAATAAGATCAGCTAAACTTAATTGAACCCTTATGATTTCCAGACATTCTTCTCCAAATAAACTACCAATTTGATCCTCTCAATAAATGCTATTATTGCCCTTTTTTACAAATAATGAAACTCTGGTAGAGAGAAATTGAGAAACTTGATCAAATTTTTATTCCAAGTAAATAGTAGAGCCAGAATTTAGTTTGAACCTAAAGCCGTCCCTTAGAAAGGTACCATATGTCCCACAGTTGCACAGACTTAGGTCCAGACTCAGACTCTGTTTTCCTAGGACAGTTACTTACACATGGGGATTTTATCACCTAGCTGATAGAGTTATTGTGAGACTGATATTAAGTCACTTATAAATTCTCTCTGGTCATTTTTTTCCCTCTACAGCACTCTTTAACTCCCAAGTGCTCTCAGCTTGACTGTCCTTTGTTCATGTTACTCCAGAATGTGTTCATTGATCTTTATGGAAAACGTCTTACTTGATAAACATATCTCTCAATTCTATTCACAAACACATTGATTTTATCTCTTAAATTTTACTGAAAACTATTTCCCCTCCAGGTTTTTCCAGCTGAATTTTGTCTTTTATTCCTAAACTCCTTCCCCATGGAGTTCCAAAGCCAATGCTATAGATAGAATATAAGTATATGTATTATATTTATATATATATATATGCATAATGTTATTTAATGTGTGCATATACAATGTGTATATAGTACATATTAAGAACCTTGTAGACTATATTCTATATTATATTAATTATATTAATCTATATTTTTACTTTCAGTCTTCCCCAAATGTCAAGAGAGCCCATGAATCGCTTCTCGGCCTTTTGGCTAAGATCAAGTGAAGAGAGCCCATGAGTTCAGGGTGTCACTAGAGAATACGGTAGTGCCTGGTACTTAGTGGGCCTCAAATTATATTTGTTAAATGAATGAGTGGATGAAAACTGAATTTTAAGTGTGTATACATGTGTGTATGTGTGTATATATGTATATGTATACATGCATATTTATGTTTATACGTATATATATACGTGTATATATATATATATATATATATATATATATACACATATAAATCCTGAGATGAGAAAATCAAGGAGAATATGAACCATTTCCTAGCATTTATCTCTATAAATATGTAGAAATCCCAATAGCATATAAAAGCTCAATTTGTTTCATCTAACAAAGCAGAAGAACACTGGCATCTTTGATATTGCTGTGCTTCAGATCTTTAATTTTATGAGAAGCACACCTAGGTCTAATTGCATCCAATTAAGATAAAATCAGAATACATTGTTGATGTTATTGACTTCATAAATCTAATGCTCAATTACAAAATGACTCGAAACCACTGCCAAGATCTAGACAACTGTTGCCTCTCCCAGAATTTCTTCTGCAAAAATAGCTTACATTATAAATCACTTTGAACGCAATGAAGGTCAGCTGTCTATAGTTAATGGAATGTTTTCTTACAGGATAATTTATATATATTGCCTTTCTTTAATCACAATACACTTCTGGCTACATATGGCCTGATACTGAAGTGTTGCTATATTTCTGAAGACAAATGTTTTAGTGGATGAAGGCTTGACTGAAAGAAAAAAAACAAAAAAAAAAGAAGAGGGGATTTATTCTATACAATTAAAATTTAGACTTTAAAATTATTAGTAGTAATTATGCGACTAATGGGTAAGTTTTTAATTTCAAAATGAGAAAATTTAAGACTTTTTTGTATGACATTAAACTGGACAAGGGAGTATTCAAGCTATTTAGTGGAAGAGTGCTTGATTTTTTAAATAGGCAAAAAGATGAAGATGTCTAATAGATAACAACATATCTATAAGAAAGTATACATTTTATAAGTCAAAATTACCCAAACTTTATGAAGAGAATCCATCTCTGAAACCTCCTTTACCTAAAATGTTTAGCCAACCTGATTATAACAATGTGGAGACAGGCCCAGTGACCTCTCCAACCAAGGAGTGTGTTTGAAGGCAGTAATGTCAAATGACCTGGGTTCAAATCCCAAACCAACCAGGTACTGCCTGTTAAGTCTTGGTCCAGTTTTCTTAAACTCATTTGTAAAATGTGAGCATTCACCTCTTTGGGTTTTCATGAAGATCAAATGAATTAATACCTATGACATGTTTAAAATAATACCTGGCTCAGAGTAATTACTCTTTAAGTGTCAGCTCTTACTATTATCATTGAGGAACTTGTTCTAGCAAATATTTTTCCAAGGCATAAACAGAATGACAATCTACCCAAAAATAGTAAAGTCCTTATGGACCTGTCTCAAGTCACAGCTTGACATGTCAAAAACAGTAAGGGCTTTAGAAAAATAAAGATTAAATATGCCATTACTTGTTTTATCATTTTACCCAATTATATTTTTTTGGCAATCTATTTATCATGACCAGGAATTTTAAATGATCTATTTACCATGTACTATTGTTTGAAATCATAAATTTGCAATCTTTTCCTTATCTTTTTAGGTTAACTCCAGGCAATATTATAAAGGAAACAAACCCAAGGTGATTGCCTAAACTGATGTTTCAAGGGAAGTGTTTATTATTGCTTCTTAGGACAACTTGCAGTGTTTATACTCCAGCAATTTTGCCAAAAAAGAGCCCTAATTTGTAGCATTTGCCAATTTCTGTGGTGTAAATTGTGAAGACCTCTTAAGAGGAATTTCAAGTTACCATATGATGACGTCAATGAATGTAGCACTGGTATAAGATACACACATAGGCTCTCTTGAGCCAGCAGGGTCTGGTTTCAAAACATAAATGATTCTATCCAGTATAGGATTCTCATAAGCTTGTGATCCATGTACAAAGGAACTTTCTCCAGGGTAAAGAAAAATATCCCGTCATAACAGTCACAGAAAAATCCATGATCATATGTTGAGTCTGCAAATTCCAGAGTAACCAGTTATACAAATGGCTCAGATTTAGTCCTATTATCTAAAAAGCATTTTGCAGAGTATAATGGAGTGGGGAGCTAGTATTCTATAGGACTTAAATGCTGAAAATCTATGTTTTTTAAATATTCTACTTAGAACAAAATCAAGGAAAAGACGTGGAGTAAATAATAAGAAACTGAAAGCAACAATTGGGCATCAAAGCACCAGGGTGCAGAACAAGATAAAATATAAACTGGAGGGGAGAAAAAAAATCCAGTCTGCATTGTATCAGCATTTTTCAGACTTTGATATGCATACAAATCACCCTGATCTCTTGTTAAATGTAAACTGTGATTCACTAGGAGTAGGAAGGAGTCTGAGATTTTGCATTTCTAATAGTTGATACTGATTCCTCTGGTCTCATAACTACATTTTGAATAGCAAAGTAATAGATTATTTTAGCCACCTTCAGTTATTCAGCAGTAAGAAAATGGAAACTAATTTCAAGAAAAAAGATGCAGAGTAAGTAAATAACACTAAATTGTTTTCAGAAATTGAAAACTCAGTCATTCTCATGGGGAGTAAGATAGGGAAGAGGTTTTTTTGAATGTTTATTTATTAGTTTGATGGCTTATCTAGGAAGCAATGCCAAATAGTTTGGAAAGCCGAAATAACTTTGCTGAGGCTTGAGAGTAGGGGAAATTTTTCTAAGAGACCATTCTTAGCTCACATTGTAACTTATCATAAAGGCTGCTAGTGTGAAGAAAATCTAGGATGTCCATGAAATACATAAGCTGAATTTCCCTCACTGCTCAGCAAAAAAGTACATGCGTCATTTACTACCCTCCACCTTCTACCACAGAGTTGAGAACTGTGGACATCTTTCTAGGCTCCAATGGTTTAGCGAGTCTATCTCTAAGCCACTCTGTTCTCAGTCCACCTGTGGCATCATAGAAAAAAACATCTGTTAACATTCTCCTCCAAAGATTGGGAAGTGTCAAGTTTCTCACTAGCCTTCAATTGTTAGTAGCATGTGATTCATTCAAACTAGGAATTTAAAGAAAATTAGGTTCTAGTTATGTGTTTTCTGTTCTTGAGAGACTGTTCTCCAACAAGCATCTCCTTCATATTTCACTGGTAAATATTCTGAGAGTGAACATATGTAGTTCCTTCTTTGCTTGCTCCTCTGTGTAAATAAATACCACGTTCAGTGCTTAGGGACTGTATGTGGCCAACCGCATAATACTATTCTGGGCCATCCTGGAACCTATAACCAAAGAAAAATATCAGCAATACTGATCCCATCTTTACTTAAAATTTTGATACATTATGCATCATGCTTTTTTGCATTAACTGTGGTTTTTCAGAATTACATTTAGCACTATTAATCATTATTACTGAGATTTTTGGTGTCTCCTTAATTTTGTGACCAAAGTGAGTAACTCATATCTATTAGGCAGATGGAAAAACACCAAAGCTTTCTCATTCAGGTTTTACAAAAGCCTAAGCCTATTGCCTAAGACACAGTTTACAGGAAGGTATAGAGAAGATATGGAAGAATTCCCTGCATGAGTGGGAAGAAAATCTTTGAGCAAGGGATGGGGGGTGGTAAATAGCTTTGTGTGTGCCAGAGTAGCTTGGATGCAGGTTTTTACCCAAGAAATACTCTATTAAAAAGGAAAATGCTAAAAAGAAATGGATTTTTGTACTTCTAAGGAGATGAGATTTTAGCCAATGGGATTCTCAGACTTGGAAAGAGATCCCTATGCCCCAAGGACAACATGGAAGCAGATGAAAACTTTTAGCTAGGAAAAGACCATGGGATGAGAATAATAAATACTTTGGTGGGATGTTAATGTGAATCTAGGACTCTTACGAGGTTACTAGAAATAAACAAGGTTAAACTTTTTTATGGTTTCAGCAGACTGTGTGTCTATGTGTTTGCTGAAGAGGGCTCCTAGAGGATAATAAAGAAATATGCTATTTCTTATTCATCTTGGACCATAATTCAAAGAATATATAATATATATTATATATATGTATATGTGTGTGTGTATATATATATATATACTTACATCTGATGATTCAGCCTTTTAAAAAGCATCCAGACACTGGATGATGAAAGCCTAAAGTATTCCCTAAAGGGTTTGCCTCATGGGAGACCATTTATTTATGGGAATATTAGATATTCTAATTATTGCTTCTAGGTCCAATTCTAATTATTATTTTTAAGAATATCATTTCCTCCATCTCCCTGAAAGAAAGAGGATCCGTCTGCCACAATTATATTACTGAACCACAACTCCCAGACCCCGAGATGACTGGATCTGAATGGATCTGCACCCCAGTGAATTAATTCATAGGCTAAGTTGACCGCACTTAAATATCTTAAAAATATGTAATTAGGACACCCTCACCGGCCAGTTAGCCAGTTCTAATGTGAAGGACACTAGAACCTAATAGTCATGTAGCATCAAGAAGGAAGTTAGTGCTAGGACTATGTAAGATCCTCTGCATATTTATACATGATACATTTACAGGGAAGAAAGAGAAGTCTTGTAAAATTGAGAAATCGGTACAGTAGATAGAAGCACAGTTTAGAGACAGACAGAGCAAAGCTGAAATTAAAAAAAAAAAAAACTATACCGCATGGAGAAAATATTTGTATTATTTGAGAGCATTTAACTACTGATTCCTGCCAGCTTTTGGTTGAAAGCTCTCCTGGGGGGATGCCCTGCACCCAGCATTTTCGTTCTGCTGAGTGCCTCTGCATGACTGCAGAAGACTCTAGAAGCCAAACAGAGCCCAAAGTCACAGGTAATAGCAACTGGAAATTAGGCTAGCATGCAGAGAAATGTTAAGTACTAGAGAGGGACAGGGCCGGGGGTAGGAGGTTCAAGTTGTTAACCATTTCTCCAAAATTAAAAAAGTTAAAAGAACACTTAGATAAACCATATGGGTTTTAGGAGGAAAAAAAAAAAACAATGATAGAGAAGAGAACTTAGAAATGGGACCAGCAAAAGCTGTGTCTGCTATAATTGGCATACACTGAGAGTTACACTACAGAATTATGAAAGGGCTGAACACTGATCACATAAAAGGCCCAAGCGCTTGATGTTACAGGCATCATACTTATGTGATGCCCTGAAACACAAGTCTATGCATCAAATCCCTTCTGAGGTAGGACTAATCTTTACACTTTGAATTGGGCCATGGTACAGAGGAAGCATTATTACACTCACTGGAAGCCACATCTACCTCAAAAGAAAAAAGTGCTTTGACCACAAAAGTAAATTTTCAGAGATGAAAGACTAGGGGTCTGTAGGGAGACTCAAGTTGGCAGCCTGCAAAAAATTCAAGCCAAACTGAAAGCCATTCTATAGCCACATACTGGGCAATTGAATCATTCCACTGGAAATTTTTAAACCAGTTACTATGCCAACTACTTTTCAGGTACTCAGGGATGCTTTAAAGTGGCCTGTGAACTCTATTTAATGTGTAAGCATTCTGAGAAGATTTTGCCAAGGCAGTGATAACCTTATGTTAGAGAATAAAAATGTCTATTCAAAGTTAAAAAGGGGAACTTTAAAGAGACTACTGTGTTTTAAAAATTATATCAATTGTAATTTTACTAATTAAAAAATCTGAATGTTTATAGAAAAAATTAACCAGATAATTAGATTAAACTTATAAACCCCAAGGAAAACATTTTAAGGAATTTTCTTAAAGATAATGTTGTTTGTTAGGTCATTTTCATAACAAATTACAATATCTGTGAGATGACAGTTAAAGGTAAGATATTTAAAAGAAGAAGGTATAACTTTACTAAAAAAATCTTTACAGTGTCATCAAGATAAAAAAATCAAATAGCAAGAGACAAGGGAAAGAGATATTGCTGATCAGTTAGATGTAAGTCTAAAAAATAGTTAAGGTTACTGATTCTGTAACTGTTATGTAATTTATCAAAAATGTCTCAAATGAGGATTTTTTTTTCCAGTTCTGATCTAGCAGTACCTCAGAAAAATTTTCTTTAATAAGACAGTATAAGAGCAATTCTAAACCCACTCCTCAGTTATTAGTTCTTAAATTCTGACCTTTTTATTCACTCTCAGTAAGTCAGCTTATTTCTGACATTTCTGAAATTTGGGTACATTCCTTTCCCATATTCTACAAAACATTCTTTTAGTAAAACTTATTCCGCCCCTCTCCCTATTGATATTCATTATCCATGATTCTACCTGTACAAATAAGCATTTTTGATTCATCACCGAGGCTAGAATCTAGCAGGTGAAACAGAAAGAGAAATTCTAGGATTAGGGAAATCAAAGTATCTGAGGGTTCAGAAAAAGAAATTAAGACCTGAACTAAGGGGAAAAAACAGGATGATGACCATCTGAATATAAGAGTCAATCTACAGAGGTGCTCAGATTTTTGCCCTTGGCAACTGAATGGGGCCATTCATTGAGGCAGAGACACAGCAGCAGAGAAGTGTTTTGTATGGCTCTGCGAGTGTGGGCATGCCATGAAGGTAGAATGGGTGGCACTTTGGCAATGCTCATTTCATTTATGTATTTGTACATTATCTACATTTGTCCTTTTTCAGTATTATCCTTTCCCACTAAGTTATAGCTGTCTTTTCCTTTAGCCTAATTTCCTTAACAATAAAAGTCATTTGGAATCATCATCAACCCTTGAAATTTTTTTTGTTCCAAATGTATGTAAAATTTAACATGATATCTTCTTGAGATTGTTCTTACAGATAATCTATACATTTAGAATATACAGTAAAAATTCAAATCAAAAGCCCACTAGATTCCAAGGTGGAGGCCATCCAACATAAATGGGAAATTTGACTCATTTGTGTATAAAAATCATATCCCCAGGCTCAGTCTAGAAGAAAACCAAAGGCTGACACTATTTAAAAAAAATCAAATCCAGCTGCTGATTTCTAAATTGATCTTGTCATTTTGTCATTCAGAAGGTTAATATCTCTGCTAAAATATGGAAGTTCAAAGCAACAAAAATAATAGGAAAAGGAAATTTGATAACACACTTCTGTGAAGCATATAAATCCAAAGTAGTTAAAAGCAGGCATAACCAAAGAATGGATTAAGATGTGATACATATATTCAATAGAATATTACTTAGCCATTAAAAAGAATGAAATTATGCCATTTGCAGAAACATGGATGGACCTGGAGACTATCATACTAAGTGAAGTAAGTCAGATGGAAAAAGATGAATGTCACATGACATCACTTATATGTGAAATCTAAAAGAAGGATCCAAATGAACTTATTTGCATAACAGAAACAGACTCACAGATTTTAAAAACAAATTTATGGTTACAAAAGAAGACAAGTACTGGGGAGGGATGGACTGGGGGTTTGGGACTGGCCTATCTAACACTGCGGTATATGTAATGGTTGGCCAAGGGGGACCTATTGCATAGCATAATGAACTCTACCCAATATTCTGTGGTAAGCTATATGAGACAATAGTGATATCTACTTCAAATGAAACTTTGTGATGCTTAAATGATATTTAAATAATGTAAATTGTCTTATATTAGTAAGTTAGCAGTAAATTATTATTATTTTTTCTCTTTTTAGGGCCACAACCAAGGCATATGGAAGTTCCCAGGCTAGAAGTCAAGTTGGAGTTGTAAGCTAATGGCTTATACCACAGCCAGAGTGACACCCGATCCAAGCTGTGTCTGTGACCTATACCACAGCTCAGGGCAACACCGGATCCTTAACACACTGAGCGAGGCCTGGGATCGAACCAGTGTCCTCATGGATACTAGTCGGGTTTGTTACAGCTGAGCCATGACAGGAACTCCTAAAATGTATTGTTTATGATAATATTATATCATTATAATTTGGCTACAAAGCAACAAATTTATTACTGTATATGTCCCTGATCCATATGTCCACTGATAGGAACTCTTTACATGGTACATGAATGGTTTGCCAGTTATGTATGTAGCCAAAGTTGCTCACACTGTGACTTGTCTTTTCGCTCTCTTATTGGTTTTATTAACAGATACTTTTAATAGAATGTAATTTTTAAAGTGTTTTTCATGCCTATTTCAGGGTTATGAAATGGAAATGAAGGAAATGGAATAATTCAGGTGGACATGTTGATAAACGGGATGCAGAAACCGCAATCAAGAAAAACATCTGGGTTTTTGCCATGAACTGTGTGATCAGTGAGACCACCTACTGTCATTGGAAAAAGCATAGAAATAGAAGACACAACCAAAACTCTATTCTGAATATGTTAGGTTTAATATTATCCATATCAATTTTTGCAGATGATGTGGTTCACTGTATGTCTCATGCTCATTGGAATGCTAGTACTACAGATTAAATTTCACCACATGATACTTAAATATATGATATTAGAAGAGAGTTTCTAAGAAATATGTATATATAGAGAAGTGGGTACAGGGCCAATGCTGGGATAAGCCTGAATTTAAAGTTTTAGAGGAAGAAACTTGAAAAAGTAACTAAGGAGCAGTTAGTTGGGCAAAAAATCAGGACTGGTTGATGACATAAAATCTAAGAAAGTAAAGTAAGGCAAGAATAATACTGCTGAGATGTTAAATAAAATAAAATTCGAGAAGTATCATCGGATTTGGCAACACACAAAAGTTATTTTTGATCTTAACAAAAGCAATTTTGATGGGCTGGATAGAGGGAAATAAACTGAAGAATGATGACAATGAGGTCAAATGCACATTTCAAAAGTGTATTCTATAGTATAGAAGACAATAAAAACAAAGGAACATTTAGAGGAGAATATGGAACCAAGGAAATTTTTTTTTTCTGAAAAAACTACCACTATTTATTGACTACTTAATAAATGCAAGAAACTGAGGGAGACCAATACAGGGTAAGATCCCTAGCCAGAAGGAGCTTACCATCTACAAGGGGTGTGGCAGATATGCAATGACAATAACTAATACTATGGCAGTGCTTACTATGTGCAACTGAACACTTTATACATATTAACTTACATAATCCCCACAAGGACTATAAGGAAAGTACTATATCTCCATTGTATGGAGCAGGAACAGAGAGGTTAAGTAGCTTGCCTACATCTGTCCAGGCTGGGTCAGGAACGTACACATTCCCCAGCCTGGCAGCTAGAACACCAGCTCCGTGGGTACGGGAAGGCTGGTTCTCCGGAATTCCCGCCAGCCATCGCCCTCTTGTCTATTGGCCCTTGAAGGTCGAGGAGGCCGCCTCCCCATACCCCTGCCGCTCGGCCAAGGAAATTTTTAAATAATTTTATAAAGGGGGGAAAGAAATATTATGAGTGGGCAAGAAATCCAGAGCTCAATGGAAAAGCAGTTTAGACTAGATATGGACTGGAACTTAGTTTCATTGTGAGTAGGGAAACCATGATATGTAAATACAGACCTAGGTTTGTTTGTAATCAGAACACTAACAGCACTGAATTTATATTTCATACAAATCATTCTAGTTGCAATGTGGACAATGAACTGAATTGGTTATTTTAGTACTTAGAGTGAGATATGGTGAGAGACTGATCTAGCAGAAGACCAGAGATGATAGAGAAGAGGAAGCAAGTTGACAGACATTAAAAAGAGAATAGACTGAAGGTGATTATGAATTAGAGGCAGAGAAGTTATAGGTAAAATAAAGAATTTGAAGACGATTTCTACTTATTTCCTATGGAACAAATGATGGCATCTTATTATCTAGCTAAAGAATACTCGAGAGAGGAGGGGGAAGCTTAGAGGAAAAATCAATTCTTATTCAATTACATAGATTTTGAGGTGCCTGGGAGACGTGCAGGTGACTGTTAGATACATGTTTTTCATTTAATTTTGTTATTAAAGACCAAGATACAAGTCTAAATGCTACATAAGCTGTGATGTTTTTACTTCAATTAAAAATAATGGCCAGTTTGACTTTTTAATTATGATTTGTTTAGCCTCTAGACATATGAAAAAATTAAAAACACATTTAACTAATCAGTACAGAAATTGCTTCTATTAAATTAAACAAACATTAAAACACCTAACCTAATGTACCATATCAAGAGGAGGTGGCAGTGCCTTGAGTAAACGTAATGGATTCAGACCCAGCCAACACTAGACTATAATTGTTAAAATAACTGATTGTGATAGTGTAGGTTACTTATCTAAAATTCTTAAAAGAAGTAAACTGCATTACATTCATCTAATTGATAATATGATCAATGTATAAACAGATATATTTAGAATTTCCATTTCCCATCTTGACAGTCAAACATTTGTTTTCTATACATATCACATATACATTGCAATTGTATGCAAATGATAGCCTGGAGACCATTTTTGTAGAAATTGGAATTTTTGTTGTTGTTTCAAACATGCTTAAGATTGGAATGAAAGTAACACATTATAATTTCTAATGTGATTCTTTTCATTTTCAGGAAGATTGTATCTTGCCCAAGGAAGATATGTTCCTTTCGTGGATTGATTTATTTAGTTTTACCAAAGTTTAGGTAAGGAGACAGCAAGGTATGAAAAACATAATTTTGAAATTGCTGTGGAACATTTCAGATAATTTAAACTTAATTATGATATCTTATTTCAGTGTTTCAGTCATACTGCCCTTCACCATTAATTAGGCAGCAAAACACTGTCTATGTGGATATATTTATACACAGCTTCCAAATTTTAAGTTATCCTCTACGATATGAATATTTATCATGCTGAGCAAAGTCAGAGAAAGACAAGTATATGATACTACTTACATGTGGAATCTAATAAAAATAACAAAAGAACTTATTTATATAAAAGAAACAAACTCAGATTTCAAAACCAATCTTACAGTTACGATAGGTGAAACCACTGAGGGGGAGGGAAGAATTGGGAGGGTGGGAGTAACATAAACACACTACTGTATAAAAGAGACGATTAATGAGAACTTACTGCATAGCACAGGAAAATCTACTCAATCATATATAATAATCTATATGGGAAAAAAGAATGAATATATTTATATGTATAATGATCCACTTTGCTATACACCTGAAACTATTGTAACACTGTAAGACAACTACACTCAAATAAAATTAAATTTTAAAATGTTACCCCATTTCCCTTTCTTTTTCTCGCACAGAGATGACACTGTTGTGTGAAAGGAACTATGACCACTAATCTCACCTTAACATGTCAGGTTTATCAACTTAGTATGGGCAGCAGGTGAGAGGGAGAAAATAAACCAGTTACTGGGTGCCAGCTGCTATCACAGATTCTGTATATGCATGACTGTATCTAATAGCCACATCTCTGTGAGGGTGGTATTATTACTGACTGTTCCCCTCATTTTAGAGATGATAAAGTGATATTAGCAGACAATTTTCCCAAATTCATACAGCTTATTAAATGAGCTAAAATAGCCCTGATCTATACAATTTGAGAACTCAAGTTCTATCTATTACATGATTTGGGGAGTAAAGAAGGTTGCTCCATAGATCTCTAGAGATCTATGTAGACCTCTCTAGAGATCTATGGAGTTACCTGCTGGGCTGGAATTATTTTCCGTGGTTTCCCTGGGATCCTAGAGACACTTTACGACTTGTTGTGTGATTCTATCATCAAGCCAAATTTGTTTAAATGTAATTCACCTAAATTAATTCAAAGTATAAATGAGCCTTACTGGGAAATAACAGATTTCTTATCAAATTTGATAAATGAGCAAAGAAAAGCTGGGTCCCATGCAAACTGGAAATGAAAATCAGAAACCAAAATTATGTTCTCTGCCTCTTCAGGACAACGTGGGTTTTCTCTTCTCTTTTTCTTTTTTTTTAATATCAGCAGTGTCCTACTTCATTTGACTCTGTTTCACTCAATATACACCTAGCCCCACAGAGTTACTTTCCTGACTACTACCACGACGCTCTGGATCTTGCTGTCTACTAAGGTAGCCACTAGCCACATGTGACTATTTAAATCCAAATTAATTATGTTTAATAAAAATTTCATTCCTATGTTTTCAGCCACATTTCAATTGTCCAAGAGTCACAATTCTATCATCCCAGAAAGTTCTCTTCAACAGCAGAATTCCAGTTCTTCTTTGCCCATCACATGATGTTTGTAATTTCTGTGCCTCTTTCTTCAAATCTGAAATTCATTTGAAACAATTTATGCAAATTCACAATCTTCTGCCAGAATCAGGTGTTCCATCTCCGGTCAAATTGCCTTTCACTAGAAATAGAAATGTTTCTTGAACAACTGGCAGAGCATGTGGTAAGGGCAGCAAAGTCTAGTATTCCCTCTTTTCTTTATTTCACAGACACAATATCCACACATGATTATAAATTATCTACTACTGTTTTTTTTTTTCTGACAAAGGATCATAGGTTGTGACTTTTAGTTTGTATTGTTCCTCTTATTCTTATAAAATTTGTATTAGATTTGAAATTGGTAACTTGCAGAGGCATAATTAAACTGGCAAAGGATCCACAATATTTTCTCTGATAATTGGATTTACTTCAAAATTAAGGGTTCAGTAGAACATAAAGCTCAAAACTGTATTCTGGAGGAGGAAAACACTTTTCAACCATATTGGAAAATTCATTCTTTCTCTGATTTACTTTTGTGTATGAGGCCCCCTGCAAGTGCTCTCATGAACAAACTACCATTTGATATTTGGGGCTGGAATATATGACTGTTAATGTAACAAGTGAAGACAAACTTTTTTCAACCCAGAGCTACAAATGTCAACTCATTTTCCCAGGAAGTAACAGCAAGGGAGTTTTATCCTCCACATGCATCTATGGACTTGGCTACCACTTGTCTATGACCTTGTGAACAACATGTTTTTAGGATATCTACCAGGACCATGGAAATGGATGTGCAACTGAGGGAAAGCTTATAATTCATTATCTGCAGAGAAAATTTGTCTCTGATCCTTATATATTAGGGGTTTTTCTGAAAATTTTATTGTGATTTAAAGGGTCTGTGAAGATTGCATGAACAATGAAAAAGTAACATCAAAAAATAAAATGTTCTGGAGTTCCCATCATAGCTCATAGGTTAAGGACCCAATGCTGCCTCTGTGACGATGCAAGTTCAATTCCTGGTTTCGCTCAGTGGGTTAAGGTTCCATTATTGCCCCAAGCTGCAGTGTAGGTCATAGATGAGGCTTGGATCTAGTGTTGCTATGGCTGTGGTTTAGGCCTCAACTGCAGCTCCAATTTGACCCCTAGCCCAAGAACTTCCATATGCCGCAAGGGTGGCTATAAGAAAATAAAAAATAAATAAAATGTTCAAATAGCATACTCTTCTTTATCAAGATGTACGTTAATTTTATGCTTCAAATGCTCTGTTTATCAGGTATATTGCTTTTTAATGCCTTTATATGTAGATGATTCTATCAGAGAAATCTACCCAAATGAATCTAACCCTCAGAGACTTTTAAATATAATTAATGTTTATGATAGTTTTTAGTTATTTGGATTAAAGGACCTTTTGAAATAAATTGCTTATTGACATTATTACATTGTTGGTGATAGAAAACACATTTTAAATATTATTTATATGAAAATTGGTACTATGTTTCCAGTGTGAATAAAAGAACAGAATCCAGTGATGTACATAATTTTACTACTCTTTAATATAAAATTCAACTTAACATTGTGTTTTATAAGACTAAGATAAATAGCAGGTCTATTTAACAATTTTAAATGAGGTTAATATTAGGGTTAATATTCCTGTACATTTTTCATCAAACTGAAACTAAATCATCAAATATCTCATCATTGATATTTTCCAATATTCTTCAAAGCTAAATTTAACAGCTGATAAATTGTTCACCTCTAGTAATTACAGATATAAAATTCCCTTATGCTAAGTCCTTAGTTTTCATCAAAACTCTCATTGCCTCTAACAAAGGCTATGTCAATACCTTCCCAGCTGGTCTCCCTGCTCCTCTTTTAGTCTCTTTCCTCTCCAAACCATTCTTGTTAAGGCAGAGAGAGAAGACAACTGAAACATAAGAACGAATTTTAAGTCTCTTTCAGTGTCACTTGGGAGCATCATCTTATTGCTATAATATTGGCTTTTTCTCTTCTGTAAGGTGAAAATAATATGTGCCTCGCAGGATTACTTAGTGATTAAATGATGTAAACCATGGGCAAACAGCAAGCCTATGACAGAACCACAATAATCCTAACCTTGTAGAAATGCGTAATGTCTCCCCACTATGGGATTAGAAACCAATCTTCTTACCAAGACAACTAAGTCTTGCATCATAAAATCATGTTCCCTTTCAAGGCTTTCAAATATCAGGGTTCTGGACAAGCCAGAAGTACCACTGTGTGATAAAGATGGCTTTCCTTTTCTCCACTCTTAGCTTGGACTTCTCTCTAAAGCCATGTTTTCACCTGCCCTGCTCCCTCACATGGAATGACCCAACCCATAATTTACTTTATCTAAATCATATCCACATCTAATCTTCCTACCACTTTCATCAAGACACTTCTGAATTTCCAGAGCAGAAATCTACCCTCTCTTCTCTATACTTGGAGTTTACAACACCCAACCAAGATGCAATCAATAGTTAAAAAGTGAGATAATTATATATGTGCAAATATTATGTGAGTTTTACTCCTTTAAAATTAACCTTTAGAAAATAGGGAGCATTTCACTGTGAGCATTTCATTTCTAACAGACTTCTGTTTTACAGGGAGTCCTTTTTAATTTTCTTTTAAAGAGATATATACAAGATATACCTTAGACAAAACAGTCATCCCTAGATCAGGGAATTTATAGAGGTGACGATGTAATTAGTAAAACAAGGATCAAACAACAATAATAACAAATGCAAACTCAGTCATCATTCTGGGTATACTCTCTCACAACTGGAAGTGTTCATTAGGGTCATTAGAGAGAGAAGGATAAAAATTTCATAAAGATTATGTGAAAAGTATATTATAAGTTGTTAAACACATGAAAAAAATTGTAAAAGAAAATTTTTTCTCTATTTTAGTACTATGGAACTTATTATTATAGGTTACACTATCTTATATCACACGTGATTCATCTTGAACAGTTTAGATGAGAAAGAAATGTGGAGACAGGGACTGTGTTAGGTAATGACATTAATGTCTAAGAGGTATGTAAGTGAATAAAACGATTTCATGTATAATGAGAATAAAAATATAATATTTTAAATTAATGCATTATGATATTTTAATTGTTGTACACAAGTTAAATATAATAGTTTTCAATATTATCAAAATCCTGGCATTGATACACTCAAATTAGCCAAAAAATTATTTAATGTGTCTTTTAAATGGGAAAAGAGAAATCACCTCCTATTTGATGTTGCCATATAGTCAAAGATTGGGAGATGCTTGAAATGTTGTGTAATGTTATATAAAGAACAATGTATGTGTAGCTAAGTAGGAAATCATAAAATATTAATTACCTTTATTCTACTTTCTGTTCCCTACCCAGTTTTGGAAATTATATATATATATATATATGCCATAGCATTTGTTCATTTATTTACTTAAATATTTAACTGAGCACAGCTTATATTTCAAATATTATACTACACACTAGAAATACAGTAGGGAAAGATAGAAAAAAAAGGCCCTGCCCTCATGAAGCTTTCAATCTTTATGTAGAGATGACAGATAGATAGATCAATTGATAGATTAGATAGATAGATGATTGATAGACAAATAGATTACCAGTTATTAATAAGTACAAAGGAAAAAAATATAAGTGGGTAAAGCACTTAGAAAGTGCTGGAGGTGGGTTGTGGTTTTAAATACAGAGGTCACAGAAGCCTTTTGTTAAGGTATCTTTTGGACATAGACCTAAAGACATTGTAGAAGAAAGCTTTGAGAATACATAGGGCAAGAACCTTCCACACAGACAAAATAGCCCTATGAAGGCCCTGATTCCAGATGGCCTCTGTGGCCAGAGGAAAGTAATTAAGGCTAAGTTTATTAGGAGTTAAGTTTGAGAAGAGAGTGGAAGTGCAGTTCACATAATGCCTTTGACTCTTGCTTTTACTCTGAGAAATAATGGAGATCACTGGATTTCAAGCACAGCATTAATTTAGTTGCCATAGGTAAATGGGCATGTGTGTACATGTGTGTGATGAAAAAAAAATCATGGACTTGGAGAAAAGACTTGTGGCTGCCTGATGGGAGAGGGAGGGAATGGGAGGGATCGGGAGCTTGGGCTTATCAGACACAACTTAGAATAGATTTACAAGGAGATCCTGCTGAGTAGCATTGAGAACTTTGTCTAGATACTCATGTTGCAACAGAACAAAGGGTGGGGAAAAAAAATGTAATGTCTACATGTAAGGATAACTTGATCCCCTTGCTGTACAGTGGGAAAATAAAAATAAATTTGTGGATGGTAAAAAAAAAACAACAACAACAAAAAAAAAAACCACACTAGTTAAGAATCAGTTATACAATCCTCAGTGAAAGATGATGGTGGTTTCTACATAGCTGTGATGGTGGAGGTCCTGAGGAATGGTTTTATTTTGGATTTTATTTAATTAATTAATTATTTTATTTTTTGGCCACACTGGTGACATATGGAAGTACTTGGGCCAAGGAGACTGAATCTGTGCACAGCAGTGACCCAAGCCACTGCAGTGACAACACTGGATCCATAACCTACTGCACCACAAGAATAGTCCTGGATTTTATTTTTTTAGTAGATCGAAAGAGATTTGCTAATTCAGTGTATGCAGGAAACAACAGAAAGATAAACACTGAAGATAACTTCAAACGGCTGAATAAATAACTGCATTACATTATTCCAGGCATGACATATCTTTTGGGAATCTGGAAATGCCGATGACACAGATAGTGTCTTTTCCATTTTTTCTTTACCCATATCAACCAGGAAGTATAACCTCACTAGAGTTAATTTGCCAAGAATGCTATTTTAAATGAAAATTGTGATTGAAGAACCACACTCATGTTGTTAAATGAGACACAAAAAGTAGATTTAGGTGATAGCACTGGGATGGAAGAACCATACCTGCATTGGATACACTTGAGTTTGAAATGTCTTTAGCATTGTAAGTGGAAATATGGGAGAGAGATCAAAGTTAGGGTAACAGATTTCTGAATCCCTCCCATGGTTTAGCATTTGAATAATGTAATTAAATGGAATTCCTAGAGAGGCCATGCATAACCAGAAAGCAAAGAGGACTGAAAATAAAGCATTTGAAAATTTGCAACATGTGTGAGATTATTAGTAGTATGAAACAATGAGATAAGTAGGAAGAGAACCAAGGGAAAAGGCTGGTTAGATATGCAAGTAAAGAGTTCTATCAAGAAGAATTTTACTAGAGTTCCCTGGTGGCTCAGCATTGTCATTGTTAGGGAAACAGGTTGAATTCCTGACTCTGGGAACTTCCACATGTCACAGGCAAGCCAAAAAAAAAAGAAGAAGAAGAAGAAGCATCTATCTAAGTATGACCAATATGTCAACTCAAAAACCACTTCCACTATTCCACTATAAACGACAGATAACACCCAACACATAATGATTTTGACCATTTGTCAATAGTGGTTATAAAGTGACTTCCTTCTGCCCACTGAAAGGATTCATTAAAAACTTTGTAAGCCAATTTGAATGTATCAAGCCCAGAGTTTCAGATAATACTGGAGGATATCATTAAATTTAATTTATTCATAAAATACTAAATGAAAATTATTACATCAATTTTAAATGTTATTTATCCACTCTCACAAAATAATTGGAGGAATAAAATATTAATATTTTTTGTATTGTGGGTAATCAGGGAGCCTAGGATCCTATAACCTCTGGTGTAAAATGACCCTGCTATTATCACACGGATTATGTTGGGGTGAGCATATAGAATGTTTTTAGATATTCAGACATATGAATATTTGCACTGCAATACTTTTGAGAAAAAGAAAAATAATTCTGTGTAAAAGGAGAGAACAACGTGATGAAGAGGGTCCTCTCATTTTTCCTGCCTTTATTTATTTATTTATTTATTTCCTTCCTTTTTAGGGCTTCACCTGCAGCATGTGGAAGTTCTTGGGCTACTGGTCGAATTAGAGCTGCAGCTGCCAGTCTACACCACAGCCATAGCAATGCCATATCCTCAACCCACTAAGTGATGCCAGGGATCAAACCCACATCTTCATGAATACTTGTCTGATTCTTAACCCATTCAGCTACAAAAGAAACTCCCTTTTCTGCCTTTAGACATATGGAGGATATGATGCCTAAAGGTGTGATAGCTATTTTAACTGTGTGATTTCCTGTCTTGTACCTCTAAAGGCTTAATTAAGCCTGAAGATAAATATCAGCAAACGTCTGATGAAATATCAGAAGGAAAAAAAAGGATAAAGAACTGAGGTCTCTGAAATCAGTATTGAGCCATCAAACTAACTCTAATACTGCAATCCCTTGACATTTTGTCCTGAGGGTTAACATCTATTTTTGAAGCCAATTATGGTCAGATGACCTCCATCTCAAAATGGTTTACACAATGCAATAAAACCAGACAAAAGTTAGCCAAATGGCAGCAAGCTTGATTTAGACACATTTAACATGACAAACTGTAAGCTTTCAAATGGGGGACTGAAGCAAGAAATAAAGATGGTAGGCAATGCCCAATATCAAGCAACTAGAAATGCCATATTTTTAAAAAGCATTCTAGTGTCTTACTGCTAATTTGTTCTCTGAGTAGCTTCCAAGACACGCAAATCACAATCACTTTAAGACACTTGTTAAAATGTTGATTTATCGGCCCTATTTTCAGATTCCAAATCCACAAGGTTCATGGATCTGCATTAAAAAACAAATAAACAAAACTCCAAAGAGGGGATTCTTCTATAGATTAAAATAAAGGCTGGCAAGAGGTAAATTTAGAATGCTAATCCTAACAGCTCCCAACTAGGGGGAGTGGAACAGGGATCTCAGCCTCTCAGACAAGTAAAACACTTCCAAAAACAGAACTTGATAGGTACATGACTGTCCAGGACTATACAAAAAGATATAATAAAAACCAAATCCATACAGCAAGTCTGAACCTCAAAGACTGGAGAGCTGAAGCTGATGACAAATATCCTGCATTGGAGGTAACTGGCTGGCTCATGGAAGGTCAGGTGCTGAACCTTCAAACGGCTACAGTACTTCCCACTGGATAGGACACAAAAAGCTGGGCCCTAACAGAAACACAGCAGAGATTTTTAAGCAGATGAGGTCTGAAAAGAAACATTTGTTTTTGGCAATTAAATAAATTGAAGAACTAAGTAAGACATTCAAACAGTGGCTGAGGCCAAATCAAGATAGTTCAGAATAAAGAATAGCACTTATGAAAGTACAGAACGTGAATACAGAGGATGTTTTCAAGAAAACTCTGGATAAGGGAAGGAGCACTAAAAAGAAGTCCCATCGCCACTCCACTTCCTGAAGACATGGTTTCTTTTAATTAAAGGAGACAAATAGTCAACTATTTTGTGTTACTACATTATCAGAGAAAAAGTTTTGGTCAATATTCATGACAAAGAAAGAAGCTAGTGCCTGACTCTACCGGCCACTTCAGAAGAAAAAAAAAAAAAAAGAAAGGTTAGAAACCAAAATGTTCTGGAACAACAATGAGTTGTCAATATACTTCCAACTGAAGCAAGTAAATGTCAACCTGAATTTCTTACCCCAAATGAGGGCTATACCTCTCTGTGAATGGACTCTAAGATGGAAGTTAGCCAAAGTACTCTTGCAAGTTTTTAATATAATAAATGAGTTATAAACTGATTGTTACTGAAGGACATTGTTTATTCTCAATTACGAAGGGTATCAAAATTTGGTGATTACTTCAATTTTATCAGGATGGAAACTGGGGACCACTAATTAATGTTACATTTTCCTACTATGTTCTTTTAGTCATTTATCAAGAAATGCATCCAAGATAGAAATTAGAGTATCTCAGATTAAATAAAATATGTGCAGAACCCCTTGTACATGCATTCATTCATTCTTCTAAGCATCACTATCACTCAACTAACTATTCAGGACAAAAATGTTATTGCTTGATAGATTCTCTAGCACTAGAATCTACTTTTTGAAACATCAATACATGAGTCTTGAAAATGGGTTAAAAACAGACTTGATTGTAGTGGCTCCACTGGAAAACAATGAGCCATCTGTTTCATTAAGTCTTTAACAGTGCTCGGTCCTTTACTTCCTCTTGGCTAAATCTGTTTTTGTTATTTTTTTTTCTAGAATTGTTGAGTTTCAGCCAGCCTAATTCACAACCCTCTTCAAGAGTTGTTCTCTTGCTAAATAGCTGAGCATCAGCTGGCTCTGCCACTAAATCACCACCAGAATATTACTGCTTCCCTCCTCCCCACACTCTCTTTATTTAGAAATCCATTTTCTCTTAGTGGGAAACAGCTGACATACATTTGAACAGAAAGAATGTTGTATATGATATAATGAATTATAAAATATAACATTCAATAGATATGTATTGGGTATGCACTTACATAAGTATATACATACAATAAAAGTGGTGTCTCAACTTTTCTTACAATTTCAATGTCACAAATATTCAATATTCAACATCACTTAGAAATCGTCACCAAAATGATGCCATTGTGGCAGATACTATTGATTTTCTTGTAACCATTCTCTTCACTACTTTTCCTTTTTCTAAAGAGGATCTTGATTTCACTTAACCACTTCCATCAATTTGGCCATTTGCTTTTGCTTTTACTCCAGAGAAAGTGGTCCTAAGTGGATCTCAAAGGCTGTTTTATTAACTTAATTTATTACGAGAAAATGACCAATTATAATTAATCATTCATATGTTTAAGAAACTATCAATGAGATCCTCCTATACACCAGACATGGTGCTAAATTCTAAGGAGTAAACGTTGGGGAAACCTCTGTTCATGGTACAGTTGTAAGGAATAATATGCAGAGAGTTCATAAGGAGAGCAATAAAAGAAGTGAAATCTGACTGGAAGGATAAGGGAGATTGCTCCAGGGAACAGGCTCTGCTATGATAAGTAGGAGTTTGTTATAAAAATAAGGAGAAAAGGAACTGTGTCAGGCAAAAGGAGAAGCTCAGTGATGTAACACAGTGCATTCATAACACAGTGCATCAAGGTAACTGCTTACAATTCGGGACCAATGTGACACAAGGTATGAGGAATGAGAAGGCATACATTATGTCTGGATTTAGATCCTAGAGGACTCTATACCAGGCAAAAAGTGATTAGTCTTTATTCTGAAGATTTTAGACTGGGCATGGGTATGGATGTGACATAAGACTTAGAGTCTAGAGAGATTATTTGGTTACCACCATGAAAGAAAGACTAAGACTGTTCATAGATTATAACAGAGGCACAGAACATGTTACTATCCAGAGGCAATATCACTGGAGATAGAAAAGATAAACCTGATTTGAAGCACATGTGGCAGGTAATATCAAGAGTGTTGGTGAGCAAGGAATGTGGAAAGTTAGGAGATGATGCTTTAGGATTAAACTTTGATTTCAAGTTTAGGTTATTGATGATATCGTGAGGCCATTAAAGTTTACAGTTAGTGGAAAGAATAGGTTTATAAAGTGTTAAAAAGTGGATTTCTTACGGCAACTCTATTTTTAGTTTCTTAAGGAACCTCCATACTGTTTTCCATGGTGGCTATACCAATTTGCATTCCCACCAAGAGCATAGGAAGGTTCCCTTTTCTCCTCACCCTCTCCATATGCCAAATGATCTAGCAATCCTACTCCTGGGTATAAATGCAGAGAAAATTATAATTTGAAAAGATACATGCACTATTTAAAATAACCAAGACATGGAAGCAACCTAATGTTCATTGACCAATGAACGGGTAAACATATGCAGCGCACACACACACACACACACCAGAATACTACTCAAGCATGAAAAAGAATGACATAATGCTATGTGTCACAACATGGATGCGAATAGAGATTATCATGCTAAATGAAGTCAGAAAGAGAAAAACAAATATATCACTTACATATGGAATCTAAAACATGATGCAAATGAACTTGATTTACAAAATGGAAACGGACTTATAGACATAGAAAACAAACCTATGGTTATTGAAAGGGAAAGGGGGGGTCGGAGAGGGATAAACTAAGACTATAGGAACAGAAGATAAAAACTACTGTATATAAAATAGATAAACAATGAGGTGCTACTGCATAGCACAGGAGATTGTATTCGATATCTTGCCATAAATCACAATGGAAGAATATGAAATTTATACACACACACACATACACATAATTGAATCACTTTACTTACACCAGAAACTAACACAACACTATAAATCAACTATACCTCAAGAAAAAAAAACTTAATGGGTTTCTTTTTAGACATGTTAAATTTGAGATACCTGTGGCCCATCTGAATAGATACCTGGATATGTAGATTAAGAGTAGAGTCTATGTTGGAATTAAGATTTGGAAGTCACCAGCATCAGCAGTGATGATAAGTACAAATATCAATGCAAGTGTCCAGAGAGTTGGGAGCAAGAAGAGGGAGCTGAGGCTAGGAACTCAGTACTTTCTGAACATAAAGAGAGAAATTCCAGAATGACACAACAAGAAGAAATGTCAGAGAGGTGGGAGAGAAATAAATGTTGGTTAGAAAGTGGATTTCAATATAGAAATTTGGAGAAAAATAACATTTAAAAATTTAAAAGACAAGTACATAAAAATTAGTATTATTCACTGAGTTTACTATTAGTAGTTGCTAATTTTGAATAAAAATGCATATAAAAGTTATTTAAACACAAGAATCAATATACCTCCCAAATAAAACATTTTAAGGTCCTTTTCTGATAAATAAATTCCTAAAAGGCATAAAAATTAAGATTCCATTTCATTACAACAAATTTTTTACAATCTACTCATTGTAAAGTATTCTACTTCTGGGTAATTTTAAAATACCAGGGCTCAAAATGCAGGTATTTTGTGTCAAAATTTAAAGATGATAAAAGGACAATCATCAATTTGTTTTCAATCTCCTTTCCAGGCTACAGTCAAAATGTAAAATAAACTGTTTATCCTCAAATACTGTATATTTTATTTCAAAAATTGTCTCGGAGTTCCTGTCATGGCTCAGTGGTTAACGAATCCAACTAGGAACCATGAGGTTGCAAGTTCAATCCCTGGCCTCACTCAGTGGGTTAAGGATCTGGGCCTTTCCATGACCTGTGGTGTAGGCTGCAGACATGGCTTAGATCCCGAGTTGCTGTGGCTGTGGCTAGGCCGGCAGCTGTAGCTCCGATTAGACCACTAGCCTGGGAACCTCCATATGCCATGGTGCAGCCCTAGAAAAGACAGAAAAGACAAAAAAAAGAAAAAAATTGTCTCTTTTTCCTATAAACTCCCTTATCAGTCTATCTGTACCTTTCTTATGGGTTTTATCACTATCCATCTGGAAAGTATATTACTGTCTAGACATATCTTATACTTCAAAAATATTTAAATCTCCTTAATGGTAGGTGAGGTCTATTATTTTTCATTGAATATTCTGAAACCCTGAACCAGTATGTTGTGTGAAATACGTGTGCAATAAATATATGGTCACATGAATGTTACAAATAAATGAATACACTAAAAGAGAAAAATGGAAAAATTTCCAAAATCTTGAACCCATGCACATGAGTACTGAATGAGAAGTAACATAAACAAGGCAAACAGCCAAAATATGCCAGCTGTGGTAACCAGGACAGAGACAGAAAGAGAAGGGCATGGTATTATGAAGAGTGAGGTACATGCAGTCTGATTTGGAAAAGATCACAGGTCACTAGTAGATATGCGTAGTCTTAGATAATACAGAAACACTCCTGACTGAACCATTTTTTGAATAACTAATGATAATGTCAGTAGCATGTAACTCTACTCTTCCGGAGTTACTGAAATCTGTCAATAGCATGAACTGATATGTTTGTGCATTGGCAGGTAATAAATTCCCCTAGTCATGGAGATTAGATCACTACTGAGAAAACATGTAGATAGAAAGATTACACACTAAGCAGAGTAAGGTTAGGGGCTAAAGTCCAAATAACTCTCCTTTTCTGACATTTGTTAGGCCTTAGTTCACCTTGAGCTTTAGAGTAAATGCCACTCTTCTTACAGGATATCTAAATTTGATTTGTGTTGTATTACATATTTTGATTAAGTGAGCTTATTAGATAGTTTATTGACAATTCCACAGATTCTCTAGGTACCCTTACATTTTCTTCCACAACCATAAATATTTGGTTTACACCAAAAAGTACTACGCTTTTGCAAGTACAGAACTTCATGGAAGCCTATCTTTTCTTGGAACACTTTTATTATTAAAAGTCTAGAACAGAAGTCTGCTTATGCTAATATTATTCTAGTATCTTTTTTTTTTTGGAAAATTTTTATCATTTCATTTGAGCAAGTAATTTAAAGCTGGTTCAAAAGAAAAGTGTCCCTGCTTCCATTTTTGATTTTATCCAGAAAGCTATCATAAGAAATACCAAATGTCCTGTTGAAGTCCAGGTGCAGAGTTCAATATATTTGCCTCTTCAACCAATTAAGTAACTCTATAAAAAGGGAAGTAATGTCACATAAAATGCCATTATGTGTGTAATCCACATCTCTCTTCTTCTACATTATATATATGACCTTCGATTCATTTCTAATATCAATATCTTTAGGTGTGTGTCCTAACTTCTACTCATCTTTCATATCTTAATTGTTTTCTAATCCCCAAAGTCTAGTCGCTTTTCTCTTTTTTTCTAGTATATCTATATCCATTACAACCCACACATTCCTATCAGATACGTCTTTTAAAGGCACCACTATGAACAGCCCTGCTCAACAGCCTTTATTACCTCCCTATGCCTACTGATAATATATCAATGCTTTACATCTTAGTATAACCATTCTCTCTACCAGATTTTAATATTTTCAAAGCATTTTTGTCATTTGGTTTGTTCTCCTCTTTACCTACACTATGTTTAATGGCATACTAAGGGCATGTGATGGGAACAGTCTACTCTGGATGTAGGCAATAAAGGATAGGGCATAGGGATGAATGTTGGGTGTACTATCCATATGAAATTATCAATGATATAATTATTAATATATATACCAATACATACACAGCCTCTGATGAAGGCTAGCTCAATATATATAGAAAGATGTAGATATAGATAGATTAGATATAAATATAGATATCTCACAGTATCAAAGAAAATAGAGGAAGTCCATATATTTTGGGGTGATAAAAAGTCAACAGATTTTGGATCCAACTACTATGAAAAATGATGATGTCAAGGGTATAAGAAGATAAGACACAGAGAAACTACTTGCAAAAAACATATCTGATTAAAGATCCATTATCTGTAATCTACAAAGAACTCTTAAAATTCAATAAGAAAATAAGTAACCCAACTAAAACATGGGTAAAAGACCTAAACAGATATCACATCAAAGAAGATATACAGTTGGCAGCTAAAGCATATGAAAAGATATTTAACATCAGTTGTCATTAGGGAAATACAATTTTTAAAAAACAGTAATATGCCACTGTGGAATGGCCAGCATCCTTAACTCTATAGCGTCAAATGCTGGTGAGGATATGGAGCAATGGGAACTCTTATTCATCCCTGGTGGGACGGCAAATGGTATAGCAATTTTGGAAGTCAGTACACAAGTTCTTCAGAAACTAAATATAGTCTTACCAAACAGTCCTGTAATCAGCGACTAGACTTTGGGGATTAGAAAACAATTAAGATATGAAAGATGAGTAGAAGTTAGGACACACACCTAAAGATATTGATATTAGAAATGGTATATACTAAAATGAATTAAAAATTTATGTACACATAAGTTTTTGTAAACCTGCAAACAAATGTTAATGGTAGCTTTAATTATAATCACCAAAACTCAGATGCCCCTCAATAGCTGAATGGACAAACTATGATACATTCATATAATGGAATATTATTTAGCTCTTAAAGTAAATGAGTTATCAAACCACAAACACACAAAAGGAGAAAACTTATAAGCATATTTTTAAATGAAAGAAACCAATCTTAAAAGGCTATACAGCATATGATTTGAACTATGCCCTCCTATAAATAGTGCAAAATTTTTGAGACTGGTAAAAGATTAGTGGTCCTAAAGGTTGTCGGGGGAAGGAGGGATGAGCAGGTGGGACACAGAGACTTTTAGAACAATGAAACTATTCTACATGACACCAACGAAGTGGATATTACTTATTACACATCTTTGAAAACTCAAAAAATGTAAAATGCCAAGAATGAACTATAATGTAAAATATGGACCTTAGTTTTTAATGATAGGTTAATGTTGGTTCACTGATTATAACAAACTTTAAAACCATATCAATGTAAGTTGTTAATAACAGGAAACTCTGGTGTAGGGGGCAGTGGAGGGTGTACATGGAAACTGCTGGCACTATCCATTTTGTTCTGCTGTGAATCTAAAACTTCTGTAAAAAGTCTTTTTTAAGTGGATGGTGAATGATGTAGCAGAATGTCTGAAGAGGAGGATGCCTGCCGATAAGAATTTAACCTGTTCATTACCACAGCAGAGTAGATGTTGCATCCTTGGAAATAGAAAAGGATACAATTAAAAATGCAAAGCCAGGGAAGATTTTGCATATTATAGTAAAAAATTTATAGAAACATAAGCTGAAGTTGAGAAAACCCCAGAGAAAATGGATCTAAAATGAAAATATATAGATAATAGAAAGGAAATCTTAAGAGTATTAATCTATGAAATTTAATACATAATTAGTAGAAATTCAGACAAAATGGACAGGAAATTACAAAGTAATTTTAAAAAATTTTCAGAAATTGAATGAAATGACCCAGCAAAACCTATGAACAACAACAAAACAAAGCCATCAAAATTCTGAAAAAAAAAAAAACCATTTCAACTTAAAATTCTGAAATTTTCAAAGTGACCTTATACCTCATCTCAAGAAGCAACCAGAATGATTACTTCCCATGAGATACACTAAATTAAACAAGAAAAGAAAAGAAAGACTTGGATCCAGCAAATAATGCATTTACTACTGGAGGATGACAAAGAAAAATCCAGTATGGAGTCAAGAAAATTCTCAGCCATGACAACTCTGCAGCAGTCTTAAATTTAAGAAATTATGTAATAGATACATTTGAAAATACATATTTTGTAAGAGTAATTATTATCTATAGGAAAAGAAGAAAGGAAATGCAATCTCAGTAAGTGCTTACAATATTTACAGTTTATCATAATACAGACTATAGATTTAATAAAAAATCATAATATTAATTTAGAAGGGTTGAGGAAAGGAAGATGAGTAGTACTTAAAAGTGAGAATTCTTTATCTTTTATGAAATAAGATAATGTCTGAAGTTGGTACTTGGAAAAAAATAGCAGCTCTCTATATATGTAATATTTATATATAAAATATATATATTTTTTCAAACATGAACATAAACAAAACTTATTTTATAAAAGGTGGAAAATAGGAGTTCCTGTCATGGCTCAGTGGAAACGAATCTGACTAGTATCCATTCTCCCTCAGCGGGTTAAGAACCCAGTGTTGCCATGAGCTGTGGTATAGGTCGCAGATGTGGCTCAGATCCCACATTGCTGTGGCTCTGGCATAGGCTGGCAGCTACAGCTCCAGTTCAACCCCTAGCCTGTGAACTTCTATATGCTGTGAGTGCAGCCCTAAAAAGACAAAAAAAGTGAAAAAATTTGTCTGTCAGGAGTCAAAGTGAAGCAACAGAGTTCTAATGCTTTATTATAGCCTGTAGTACTAGTTGACTTTTTCAACTATGTGCATTTATTACTCTCATAAAATAGTTAAAACAAAAGATTAAACAGAATAATAGGATGAGGAGGAGTAAAACATTTCAAAGTCTGATGGTTTTGACAGTTCCCCAAGTATGGGTGCACATAAAGTAGTTACCGGTACTGCAAAGCTATTGTGGGAACTGAGACAGGCACCTAACTTTTCTCTAGGCAGAATATTTAAAGAACAAAGAGATTTTCAAGTTTCCATAATTATGTTTAATAATGTATATTGGTTTTTCTTAGTAAGAACTGATGCCCCTCAATTACTTGAACTTCTTCAAGGTACTTGAAATACTCATCTGAACACACACAAAGACACAGATATGCACCCACAAAGACAATTTCTATGGTTTATATTTACTGCCCTTTCTAGTTCTTATAGCACCACATATCTAAACTAAAAAGTAAAAGATCATAATGTTATTTAAAATACACCAGTTATTATATTTCAAAACTGGAAATATTCATTTGTTTGATTTCTGCAGTTTATAACTCTTGAGCAGATTTTTTTCCCCTTTATTTGGTATAATCATATGCACTGTTAGTGTCCAACTAAATAGTTACAATCATTTCTTTAATAGTAATTTCATTTTTAAAAGACCCAAACAACTTATATTCATATCTGAAAAAAAGAATGAAGTGAGGTGATGGTATTTCAAACCCATTAAACATGGACATGGCTAGAAAAGGATTCACCTGTGCAGGTTGGAGGGCTGTGGAAATCAAACTTCCCTACAGTGCAAAGGGATTAAGAGGGGCACAGGGGTTTCCTTATCTAAAACACCAGATGTGTGGCGGTGAGGAAGGGAAGTGTGAAACCTAAACCCTGTCAAGGGCCAAACATCAAAAATCATGTCAGAATTATTATTACATCTTTACTTACAAAAGTTAAATATAAGTTGATATTTTTGGCGATCCCCAAGGATTTTATTTTCCACTTAATTGCTACTGTTGTTAAATCCCAAGATGATAGATACATGAGTGTGTCCTAATTGCCTAAGTGCAGCTAGAACTTTAAAGAGTTTAACTTAAAAATGCACTAAGAATGTTGGAGCACCCTTCCTGTCAATATCGGTTTTTATTTACCTTAATTTTTACTATTTTCATTACTCTTTTGTTTTAAACCTTTCATCTGGGATCGCACTCCTTCTGCCTGAGGAGTACACTTTAACATTTGCTTTAAGAGGACTTGACTGGTACAGAATTTCTTAGGTTTTTCATTTTTATTTTTATTTTTAAGTTGTTGCAAACCTGTGCCACAACAGTGACAACAATGCCAGGGTCGCCAGGGAAATATAAATTTTCTTAGTTTTTGTTGTAAAATATATCTGCATTTTTGCTTTTATTCTTAAAATAATAAATTTATTTATATATAGAATTCTTGGTTTGCAGTTAATTTTTTAAACATTTAGAAGATATTAGATATATTGCCTTCTGGTTTCTATTACCTCTTTGAAAGCAGTCTATAACTGCTTTCAAAATAGTATGCCTATTATCTGCCCTTCTGAATACTACTATTATTTCACTCTTTTGTTGATTTTCAGCAATTGTACTGTGATTTTTATGTGGTTTAATTATTTATAATTAAACTTATTTGGGTCAACAGTAATTTTAAAATCTGTCTTAATATTGTATATATATCTTAAAAATTTAACCATTTCTAATAATTAATTGCTTTTATTCCCTTTCTTTACATTCCCCTCCTGGGATTCAATTACATTTATGTTCAGACATTTCTCTGTGTCCTTTATGTCTCTCACCTCCTCCTCTCAATTTTCTACTACTTTGTCTCCTACATTTTAACCTGTATATTTTCTTTAACTGTCTTCTATTTCACCTATTCTATTTCCAGACATATTGAATTTGTTATTACCTCTATCTACTGAGGTTTAGAATAAATTAATGATTTCCACTGTTAGAATAGTTGTGTTTATAGAGCTTCTTTTATTAACATCTTGTGTTAGCATGGTACATTTGTCATAATTAATAAACTAACACCGACACATTACTATTATAAAGTCCACTGTTCATTCAAACATTTTCAGCTTTAATCTATGGCCCTTTTCAGTTGCATGCAGGAAACCTCATTACATCTAATCATCTTATATCCTTAGGTTACTCTTGGCTATGACAATTTCTCATATTTTTCTCTTTTTTTTCCCCTGAACCATAGCTGTAACCAGAGCCATAGCAGTGACAATCCCATACCCTTAACCTGCTGAGGCAGGAGGGAACTCCCCAGGTTTTCCTTGTTTTTAATGATTGTGATAGTTTTAAAAACCATCAGTCAGGTACATTTTAAGATGTCACTACAAAATTTATCAGATGTTTGGAATTTGTTATAGATTAGGGTTATAGATTTTAAGAAGGAACAGCATACGGGTAAAGAGCTATTTTCATCCCATGACATCAAGGGTACATGAGTTTTGAGTGCTAATGTTGACACTGGCCTCCTCCCTGAAGTACTGTTGGTCAGGTTTCTCTACTGCAGAGTTACTCTTCTTACCCCCCTTTCATACCATTTTCTCTGGAAGGAAGTCACTCTGTGCAACTCATACTAAAGGACTAAGGAATTATTTTCCTCTTCCTTTAGGCCTGAGTATCTACATGAAGTAGTCCAAATTCTGAATAGGAAATTTATCTTTTCCTTACTTATTTTCTCACATATTTTTATCATATGGTGTCATAAATTTTTACACATTGAGTTGTTTTTTTATTTTATTTATTTATTTATTTTTTTGGCCACTCATGTAGCAATTCCCAGACCTGAAATCAAACCCATGCCACAGCAGTGACCTGGGATGCTGCAGTGACCTCACCAGATACTTAACCCGCTATGCCACATGGGAACCCCTAAATTGAGTTTTAATAAAATACTATTTTATTTTGCTACTCAAATTGTTCTAGTTTCGGTCACTGATTGATTTGGTTCCTGCTGTCCCTTTCACTTACCCTCATACTGCATTTGCTTGATATTATACCCCTTTATTTCCTGGCACTACAAGCTGTTTCATGATTGCCTTGTTTATTTCCTGCCCTGGTCCTAGAATAGCCATTTATCCATGTTGCCCTAGTTCCTTTTATTAGAACATGGAATTAGAAACCAAAATCTGGGTACCAGGTGTGTTCATTACTACTGGTGTAATCCATTGAGGGTTTGGGGAGAGGATGGTTTTTGTTTGTTTGTTTTTTAGTTTGGGGATTACCTTATTTCTTATTTCTCCAATATATTCTGTCTCTTTTTTTAGTGTTTTCTTTTTGAATTCTTGGTCAAAATTATATTTAATTTCTGTGAATAGAGAAAATTTAAAGTATCTGTCTGATGATTCAAATATTTGGAGTCCCTCTGGGAATTTTTACTAGATGTTGTTTCTTCTCTTGTTTGCTCATGTGATCTTACACCTTCACTGGATAAATGTTCATTGCCAGGATACTCCATTAGAAAAACTAAGAAAATTGGAGTTCCCGTCGTGCCTCAGTGGTTAATGAATCCAACTAGGAACCATGAGGTTGCGGGTTTGATCCCTGGCCTTGCTCAGTGGGTTAAGGATCAGGCGTTGCCATGAGCTGTGGTGTAGGTTCCAGACACAGCTCGGATCCCGTGTTGCTGTGGCTCTGGCATAGGCTGGCAGCTACAGCTCCAATTGAACCCCTAGCCTGGGAACCTCTATATGCCACGGAAGCTGCCCAAGAAATGCCAAAAAGACAACAACAACAACCAAAAAAAAGTTATGAAAATAATTCAAGACCTAGAAGTATATTATCTTTCTCCAGAAACAGTTATGATTTGTTTACAGCCGGTGGCTATGGGCACTAGCGATCTGGTAACTCCTGACTAGATCAACTCAAAACTCCAAATTAAAGGCAGAAATAAATACATGTCATTTTAGGCATTAAAACTATTTAACTCCATATCTATTATCTTGACATCTAACTTTCCAAATAACTTTCAAGGTATACAATAAAGCAAGATAAACAACATACTGCCAAGAAATAGATTCAGATATGACACAGATATTAGGAGAAGGAGATATTTTAAAATAATCATGATTAAAGAATATTTAAAATGGGAGTTTCCAAAGGACCCATTAAAATAGCATGACTTATATAATGAGCTGCAAATATTTTCAAAGATCTGAGAGTGCTGATGCTAGACCACTACCACAATACCCACTGAGTAAAAACTTTTATTCTATGCTTGTCTCCCACCAAAGTGTTTAAACCTTGCTCCAACTTTTCCTTGATAGAAGCTTAGTAAACACTGAGATCGAAGCTAGCAATATGGAAGTAAGGAGTAAAAATGATTGTTGAGAACAAAAAAAAAAAAGATCAAACTATGGATTCCTATTTCTTTCTTGACTTCAGACTCTGCCATGGGATTGGAGAAGACCTACCTTCCTTTTTTTTTTTTTTTTCTTTTCCTTGTCTTTTTAGGGCCACACTCATGGCGTATGGAAGTTCCCAGGCTAGGGGTTGAATCAGAGCTATAGTTGCCAACCTACACCACAGCACTGCAATGGCAGATCTGAGCCACATCTGTGACCTACACCACAGGTCAAGTCAACATTGGATCCTTAATCCACTGAATGAGGCCACGGGCTGAACCCATATCCTCATGGATACTAGTCAGGTTTTTTATTACTGAATCACAACAGGAACTAGGAGAAGACCTACCTTAAACCCATGTTCATAGTTGTGATTACTACACAGTAACAAACACTTAGACTACTGGAATGAGACTGTTTTGTAACTTAAAGTAATCACAGGAGTTTTTTAATTGCTAAAAATAACCAGAGAAGACCTAGGAACCACTCAAGTTTAAATGCATTAATTGATCAATCAATAATCTGGCCCCATAATACTTTTTAAAATACAGATTAAAAATTAATTGAGATCCTTAACCAAGTATCAGGAAATGAAATCCAACAATGTATAAAAAGAATTGCATAATATAACCAAATAGCATTTACCTCAGTCATGCAAGTTCCAGTTCAAAATTTGAAAATTGATTAGTAAAATCCATCACATCAACTGACTGAGAAAACAAATCACATAAGCTTGTCAACACATGCAGAAAAAGCATTTGACAAAAATCCAACACCAATTCATGATTAAAAACTCTGGGTAAACTAAAAAGTAGAGGTAAACTTTTTCTACTTGATAACGAAAACCTAGAAAACAATATAGCTAATATTATACTTGATTATGAGAAATTCAAATTTTCCCACTAAGATCAAATACAAGGCAAGAATTATCTCTCTCATCACTCCTTTTCAATATCATACTGTAATTTCAAATAATGCAATGAAACAAAAAAAGGAGATGAAAGATATGTAAACTGAAAAGATATAAAACTGTCTTTGTTCAATAATGACATTATCATCTATGTAGAAAATCTGAATGCATCAACAACAACAGAAGAACCTCCTACAGCTAATAACTGATGATGGCAGGTTTATAGGGTACAAGGTTTCCATACAAAAGTCAATTGTTTTCATATATATCAACAATGAAAACTAGTATAATTTTAAATTAAAAACATAGTACCATTACACTGTCATCTCCCCAAAATCAAATATTTAGGTATAAATCTAACAGACTATATGTAAGATACATATGAAGAAATCTACAAAACTCTAATGAATGAAATCAAAGAACTAAATAAATGCAGAGATATTCTACCTTCATGGATAGAAAGACTCAATATTGTTAAGATGTCAGTATTTCCAACTTGATCTATAGATTCAATGCAATCCCCATCAACATCTCAGCAAGCTCTTTTGTAAGAATTGAAAAACTGATTCTAAAATTTATATGAAGAGGTAAGCGATCCTTAATATCCAACACAATATTGAAAGGTAAGAATAAAGTTGGGAGACTGACACTACTCTACTTTAATTCTTATTATAAAGCTACAATAATCTAGACAGTGTAATATTGAAAGAATAAACAAGAAAAGTGACAGAAGAAAAGACAGCCCAGATATATACCCATATAAATAGAGGAAGCTGATCTTTGACAAAAGAGCAGAAGCAATTCGGTGGAGAGAAAAGTTTCCACCAAATGGTGCTGAAAAACTGAACATCCACAGGCAAAAAAAAAGGTGAATCTAGACATAAATCTTACACTCTTAACAAAATTTAAGTCAAAATGGATGACATACCTAAACATAAAATGCAAAATCATTAAAACCCTGAATGATAGCATAGGAGAAACTCTAGATGACTTTGGGTTAGGCAATAACTTTTTAGATGCAACACCAAAGTCAACATCCATGAAAGAAAAAAAATGATAGGTTGGACTTCATCAAAATTAAAAATTACTGATCTGCAAAAGACACTGCCGAAAAGCAAAAAGAAAGAAAAAAAAGAAAAAGAAAACAGCCACATACTGGGAGGAAATATTTGCAAAAGACTTATCAGACAAAGGACTGCTACTTATATATCCCTTAAAAGTCAACAATGAGAACACAAACAACCTAATTAAAAAATGGGGCAAGGACCTTAACAGACAACTCACCAAAGACATACAAATGGCAAATACATACATAAAAAGATTCTCCATATCATAGGTCATAAAGGAAATTAAAATTAAAACAAGATACCATACACACCTACTAGAGTGGCCTAAATCAGGAAAACTGACAACAAATACTGGTGAGGGCATGGAGCAATACAATCTCTGTCATTGCTGGTGGAAATACAAAATGGTCCAGTCATTTTGGAAGACAATTTTGCAGTTTCTTACTTAATGAAATATACTTTTACCATACAATCCAGCAATCATCCTCCTTGGTATTTACCCGAAGAATCTGAAAATATATTTCCAAACAAAAACCTCCTATTCTCCTATATAAAAATCTACTACAAATGTTTATAGTAGCTTTATTTATAACTTCTGACACTTGGGACCTGCAAGCTTCCTTTCAATTAGGTGAGCAGACAAGTAAACTGTGGTACATCTTTACAGTGGAATAGTATAGTTAGCAAGTTAGCATTAAAAAGAGACCAACTATCTAGCCATTTAAGACACGGAGGGAATTGAAATGCATATTGCTAAGTGAAAGAAGCCCATCTGCAAAGTTTACATACTATAATATGATTTCAACTATATGGTGCATCAGTAAAGGCAAACCTCTGGAAATAGTAAAAAGATCAGAGGTTGCCAGAGAAGAAAAGGTACGATAACTATGCAGAGCACAGAGGATTTTTAGGCCAGTAAAACTACTCTATATGATACTAAAATGATAGATATAAATCATTTTACATCTGTTCAAACGCTTACAATGTACAACACTGAGTGAACCCTAAGGTAAACTATGGAATCTGGGTGATAATGATGTGTCAAAGTAGGTTCAATTGAAACTAAAGTACCAAACTGGTAGGTGATATAAATAATGAGGAAGCTGTGCATGTATGTGGGCAGAGTGTATATAAGGGAAATCTCTGTACAATCTCTTCAATTTTCCTGTGAACCTAAAACGTCTCTAATAAATCAAGTGAGAGACAAATATTAAGTTTCTTTACTGTTATACACATGACTATTATTTTTTGTAAATTATAATATGAAGGTTTCCAGATAAATACTGTGTTAAGTCAAAGAAGACTATGTTCTAAAAGTTAACTTGCCCCTGGAATGGCAAACATCTAGTTTGATCATTACATGGCGGTGCCGGGGGGGGGGACCTGCCCCCCCATTTTTGAGAGCTGGATTACTCAACAAGTAACTGAACAAGACAATATTTTATGTTGCTATTATCATTAACTTACAATTATGGGATTTTTTAAATTTTAAATCTTCATCTGGTTATATTTGACCACTGGGATGATTTTAAAAGACTATTTATAAAAATACTGTTGCAAACACATAGAAACATCAAATTTATGAACTAAAATAAGTCAGTCTTGAATGAGCTTTTCAAACCTGGCAAGACACTGCCTTAGCAAAATAATCAAAATTATCACAATCAGTACAGGGATAAAGCAATACCATGGGCCTCTAGATACATTATACTGAGAATAATTTCACACTGTTTTTGTGCTGTTGCTTTCTCAAACAAAATAAGTTCAGTGTAATTCTGAGAAATATTAGAAATAAAATTATGGGACATTCTGTTAACAACTAAACTGTTTCAAAATAAAGAGTACTAAAGAAACATGAAATATAAATGTACTCCATGTCCCTGGCTTAGAATAATAATAGTTATTATTACTATCTGCTATCAAAGTCTTTATTGAGATAACTGGCAAAATCTGAATATGGTTTGTACACTAGATAACGATATTATACCAGGGTTAATTTCCTGATGTTGATGATTTCACTATAGTTATACAAGAAAATATCCTGATTTTAAACTAAATATACACTAGAGTATTTGGAATGTATTTCTCTTTCTTCTTAAATATCACTATCTCTCTCTGTCTCTCTTCTCTAAATATCCCTAAATATCTGAGAGAGAGTTTTAGGTATATTAAGAGGAAAGGGAAAATCACAGAGAGAGACAAGGAGTTGGGAAAAAGGTAAAAAGAGAGAGAGACAAAGAGACTGAGGAAGTGAGAGAGAGATGAAGAAAATATCGTAAAAAATAATTGAGGAATATGGTTAAATGCTATAAAGGAGTTCTATACACTAATTTTAATTTTTTTCTATAAGTTTGAAATTACTTAAAAATAAAATTTATTCCACAAAAAGCATCTTTGTATTCAGATGAGGTAAAGCTACAACATTAAAGAAAATTTTAACTGATTTTTATTTAAATTAATATAATAAAGGTGAAATGCACACATATAGCCACAACTTCCAAAGTCAACAAAAGTCAAAAACTAAGATATCTTTAAGATTCTATGTATAATCTTATTTTATATGATTAGCAATGACCCTAAGATATGGAACCCATCATATTTACTTGTATTTTCAATGTAATGTTTCACATTTTAAAAATATGACTATTTACTCTTTCGGCCAAATTAAGTTGAGCTTCTTCGTGATGTAGACCTCTCACACTTGAGGTATTATCTCTAATATTTTTAAAAGTCTTTACATCATCATTCCAAACTAAAAGATAAAATTTAAATGTTATCAGTTATGATACTAGGATAAATTGTTTTCTTTGAAGTTAAATGCCTGTATCATATCAGTATTTGATCACATTCCAGTAGCTCTAATGCCATTTTCCAACACTGCCTTCTCCTGTTTGGTCTGATTTTATGAAGAAATAAATTTCAAGGTCAAAGCTTTAATGAATACACCTGTCTCCCTCATTATTTCAAAAAGTATATTAGTTCCCTTTGAATTTTAGGGATATCTTTGCAACATTACTATCTGTAAATACTTCCTAAACTGGAAATTGTCCCACACACAATCAAAAACAAAGAAAAAAATCAGTTAATTAATTAATTACAAAAAAAAGCTACATCATCACTTTTTCATTAAAAATTTAAACAGAAAGATGAACCAACTCCTGGGAGTTCTGTTCACTGAAACTTCAGAGTAAGGGAAGGACAGTTGAGCATCTGTAAAGTGACAAAATCTGGAAGCAGTTCTCATGTAGTGCTCCTGGAACTGACTTTGGTTTCTGGAGAAAGCTGTCTAAAAGAGATTAAAAATCTCATTGCTAAACATTGAACCTCTTCCAGCTTGCAGGGTAAAAGGGCTTGACTGAAACCCGAAGTAACTGAGTATGATATGAGAGAAGAACTGTCTGGAAAAGGATCTGTCTGCTCTGGGAGTAGTGCTAACACTTAAGCAGAGGACTGAGTCTCTGCTGTTAAGGGCGTTTAAGAAAGTTAAGGGAATCACAGCAATTTGGGTGTTTAAAGGAAATGTACCTGGTGGTTTTTTCACAGACTGGTGATAAGAGGGCATACTTTTTATTTATATGAATAATTCCTTTAGAAATAAACTTCAGAAGGTCATTGACCTCTTTTGAAGAAGTATAAGCTGAAAACTTAGGCTTATAGTGAGTGAGTATTTTATATTTTAGGCAACCAGATTTGTAGGAAGAATAAAGTAGAGAATATATATCAACTTTCATAATATTCTGAATGAAGAAGCTCCTAGTCAGAAGAGTGTCAATGTAAGTTTCCTTAATTTGATAGACATTTTGAATCATTGTTCTAAGTATACTGTATATGGTTCATGATCTGATTCTGGTAGTGGATAACAAGATATTTTAACTAAACTCCGCCTTTAAATAAAGTGCTAAAATTATCAAAATCATTCATATGTATAGTGCATAAGAACTGCCAACAAAATGTTAAAAAAAAATAAAGCTACATTTCCCTGCACACTTCCATCGTTAGTACAATTTATAGTTAAGTAAATTAAAGACACTCAATGCATCCTTTATTATCTAGAGTTTTGGTCTTTTGGCATTTTTCTGGTCGACTGAGCCTAAGATAAACTGATGTTGGAAGAAGGATGTGTTCTTGTTTAATATTGAATCATGCTAAGGGAATATTTTCTTATTATATTGAAGGGCATACATATTCAACTAAGTGCTTTTGTCCATTTTGCTGAAAATGGGGGGGGGGCAGTGTTTGGTTGTTTTATCGGCTACACCCTCAGTATGCAGAAGCTCCCTGACCACAGATCAAAGCCCACACTATAGCGGCAACCCAAGCCACAGCAGTGACAATGCCCTCTAAGCCACCAGGAAACTACTGAAAATGTTTTTAAAACTGATCAAATAAGAGGTTATTCATACTATTGAACCCAAACCAATAAATTGTTTAAATATGCTAAGCAAAACAAAATAAAAACTTCAGATCATAGATACATATATATAGATAACATAAATCTAATTTCAATTCAAATATTGAAATTTTGTTTTACACAACATGCATATATCAAATTCATTCTGTATATATTTAAATACTTAAATATATTTATATATTAGTACATTGTATAATACCATATATATTATAATTTATATATTTTATAAGTTCATTATATTTCTATATTATATATGAGTTATGTAACACTCTATTTATACATGTTCTCCTATTATATCTAAAAATCACAATAATGGCATCTGGTGGTTTGTAATTCTTACTAGCTATTCCCATGACTGATTCTCATTCCCTTTTTAGGAGTTAATTTAGGGGAAAAAAATCCAGACCCTCAAACTAATGCAAGCATTCCTACAAAGTGTATGAGAATTTAAGGCAATTTTACTGCTTGAAAACGTCAAAGAGAAACATCCCATCAAAGCAGCAAGAGAAAAAGAATGCCAACAACAATTAAGCTGAAACAGCTTTACTGGCTCCTCTGCTCTCACTTAGACAGAGTTGTGTAGCAGTATTTAATCAAAAGGGATTTGGAAAGGATTATAAAGGATTGTGTTTACCTTAACCTAGGCATTGAATATTTAGCAATGTGTAACAAACCACAGAACCTGAAGATGTAACTACATATAAGATTTTAAAAGGGGGTGAGGCAAAGTGGAATGCAGTGTTAAAGCAAGAATCTCTACTACCTCTTTCCTCTAGTCTTAAGAATTACACTTAGTTCAGATGAATATAGGAGACCCATCTTATTGGTAGTACCCCAATAGACAGTCGGAAAAACTGTAGCTTATAGCTTAAAGGTTATTAGCTTGTGCTCCAAACAGCCATGTAAATATAGCATAAAGTCTGGCATCAATTATCTATAGATGCAGTCACTACGTAACGTTACGGACTTTCTTATCAGTGGAGAACTCTAAGAAACAGTGTTCAGCGGGCCATCCACCTCATAAAGCATAGGCACTCGGAGACTGAGCAAAAAAGATGATGAAAACTCACATTTCTCTTATAAATCATCCACTCTCCTCGAGAGTCTCTTTACCAACCGAAGTAGTTGGAATTATGCAAGGAAAGACTTCTATTCATATTTTTAAAGAAAAAATATGTGTAAATAAAATATCTAAATGGATAAAATTAACCTAAGTGTTCACAGAAACATTACAAACTATAATATTTACATTCTTTCTTTCCAAAGAAATGTTTTTAAAATAGCAATCAAATTTCTAGTTGAATAAAATGCATCCAATTTTAACAAGTTTTTTGAAACAAACAAAAAATGATCATTTACTAGCCAAATACTTTGCAATGTGCTTTGGAAGAGATAAGCAAATATAAGGTCAACTTTACACATCTTGCAATCTAGTGGGAATGATAATAAGTGTAGCAAAATCATCTTAGTATTTACCTGAAGATAAAACACTTTGAACTTAAAAAAAATTAATAATAGCTCAAAGAAGAAAGAGAAACTAACCAAGACTGATGAATAGGATCAAGTGTTCATGGACATGTGACCACATCAGCTGGGCCCTGAAGGCTGAGTAAAACTTTCATAGGAAGAGAAAGCTGTGAGGGATATTCTAGGCAAAGAGACAACTAGTGAGATCATCTCTGGAATAAAATTGACAGATATCAAGGCGATGTTAAGTAATTTGTTTTTACTTGGTTGCAGATTTTAAGACTTGGGGTGAAAGTAAGTTGGAAATAAGATAGGAAGTAGACACTGTGTTTCAGCTCAGGCAATGCCAGACCCAAATCCAAGCCTCTTCTCCCTCAACTGCCTCCAGCCTAGAAAATGAAAAAGCTACAAATCCCCTCTGATAGTTGCCCATCAAGTTGGGCCATGAAACACTGTTCCACTAATACAGAAAAGAAAGTGTGCTGGGTCCTACCTTTCTCTCATCTTCATGCCTCCAAAGTCTGTTTCTTTTAAAACAGGTGCTTCACTGTAAAATGCATGATGCATTTAAGTGTGTGTATTGTCTATATATAAGCCAGAGAAGAAAAACTGAACTCCATACAGTTACTAGCCAGTTTTAAAAATAGCAAATTATTTTTTCTTTATATTGGTCTCGCTCCTTTATATTGTAAGATTTTTCTCAAATATCCAGTGATATACCATATTTAAGTGTGATGTACAAGGGAATTCTTTGTGTGCAAACTGAGTTTGTTAATTTTTTTTTATTATTGGGCAGATGTCTAGGAATTTCAGTAGCAGACCATAAAAGTTTAACATTTGTGTGTTTATTATCCTGTGCCATTCAGTTTCTCTTGAAAATATTCTTTTCATTTCCTATAGAAAGTGCAACGGCATCCTGCACTCATGTTGGAAAGACCAAGAGAATGAAGAGATGTCAATCATGACATCATACAGCAGATAAACTCTACCTCAGAACTACTTGTTATGAAATAATAAGAGCAATAACATCCAATTCCATTATGCTATTTTTCATCAGGATTCTGTTATTTCCTGCCCAATTTTCCTAAGTGATAGAACACCCTGAATAAATTGGGAATAAATAAAAAGAATGCACTCTGGAGAAAAACTCTGAATGTTCTCAAACATTGGCTTACATCAATTGGTACATTTTGTTTTCTGATAATTATTGCTGAATGAGCACTTCATCTCAGTTGGACCAGTCAGACTGAACTGAAGAATTTAATATTCTATGACTCTGGGATAGATTCTTTTCTTATTTACACTGGAAATAAAGAAGGAAGCTCACTATTTGTTTTCTGCTAACAGCCATCTTAGGACCATGAGCAAATGCAGTCTGAGAAAACAGCAACAACAACAAACACAATTGCATACCAATGGGGGAAGAGCTGAGAGAAGACAATGTAGGAAGCGCTTGGAATTATCTTACTCCCTGACTTTGGGTCATGTGAGATAAAAATGCCCTTGTCCTTTTAGCCATGTGAGTCAAGTTTTTTAATCCTTAATTCACACAACTATTTTCACTGATAATACACAAGCACGCCTAACCCCCCCCCAAACACAGTGTTCATGTTACTGAATATTAAAGACATGACATCTACCTGAGACTTTACCTTAACACTCTACCTTTGTATTCAGAAAAATAGTGTTTGTTTCCAGATTTCAAGGTATTATAGGATGCTTAAAGTTATCTACAACTATTGATTAAGACAAAAATTGCCTTGTCTGTGACAAGCCCAAAACTCATTTTTTTTCAATTACTATAGAAAAATAAGTTAAATAAATAAAAATTTGCTTTAAAATAAAAGACATAGAAAGATATCATCTCAGCACAAGTTAAGAAGCAGGACGATATTTCTATGTTTCTAGTCTCTATACTCGTATGATACATGTCATCTCAATTCCCACTATACTGCTAATCCCCATTACAATGGTGACTGTCCTAATGCCAAAACATTAGCAGCCAATCCCAGGCTTCCTGAGGGATCCTGAAACCCAGTCCCTAGATAGCTCCACTGCTTCTTTCTCACTGACCAGTTCCAGACTTCACACAGGCAGGAAGAGAGAACCATTGTGAGCATCCACTTCTAGTTTTAAAGCAAGAATGAAAATAATGCATGAAAATGATTGGCTGGAGTCACTAGGGTTCTGATTTGATTCATGTTGATTCACCTCAACAGCAGAAGAGTAAGGTTGGATTCCCTGTCTTTCTGGAACGCTGAGGGTTGTGCCCAAATGTTGAAAGAGTGGCAACGAAAGGTGAGGCATTTTTAGTTCAGGGAATTTCCATCTTATTGAACATCTTAGATCTTAGTTTGGCCTAATGAAAAGAGTATTCCTCTTCGAGAAATCTTTTGATTAGAAGTTGTATTTATTGGGAGGGATAAGTTAGGAAGAGGGAATAACACATACATGCTAATGTATATAGAACAGATAATTAACAAGGACCTACTATATAGCATGGTAAAATCCACTCAATACTTTGTAATAACCTATATGGTAAAAAATGGATATATGTATATGTATAGCTGATTCACTCTGCTGTACACCCAAAACTAATACATTGTAAGTCAACTATACTCCAATAAAATTGTAAAAAATAAAAGTAATATATATCCTCTTACTGAAACACCTGAGGACAGAAATATTTACGTTTGCTCTTGGAAAAATTGAACAGAAGAGGCAGGTTGGGATTAGATCATGTGTAAGCCATGTTGAGGATTTTGGTCTTTATTTTAAGAGCAATTATAAATAACTGAAAACTCATGTGAGATGGAAGGGAAGCTCTGGGTCAAATATGAATCCCGGGAATCCACCCTAAAGCAACCAGGAAGGCATTAGAATTGAAGGCATGGGATTTTACATAAAGACCTCTATATTAGCCCTAAGGATACAAAGTATTCTAAAAACAAAAAATTAAAAACAAACAACAAGCCAAACTGAAGCAAAACCCAGAATAAATGTATAAAGAATCAGAGTGAAAATGAGTATGGTTTATTTCGATTCTACACCAGTAATTTCACAGTTCACTTATAAAGCTAACATATAAACAGTCTCATAAATGTGAATTTTATTGTACATATACCCTTCCCACAAAGACTGGTCTGCTAGTGCAGCCCGGCACTAGTACAAAGATACTCCAAAATAAAGAATAAAAAGACATAAATGGGGGCATGGATTAAAAAAATAAAGAGCAAGTTTTAAATGTCTATAAACAAATAACAAAATCTAAAAAATCTTTATAAATTATGTGTATGATACAAAACATAGATTTCACACTTCTTGAAAAAAATACTATGTAATAAAAATATCAAACATGGACAAACATCACAAAACTGACTAACAAAAAATCTAGAAAGATAATTGCAAGAGGAGGCATAAGGTTACAATTTCTTTTATCTTTCATGTAAGGAATAAAAATATTCCTTCAAATATAAAGGTAATAAATTAATAAATATGGATTCCATTGGTTTATTTAAAGTATAAAATAAGATTAAAAATAGGTTGTATTTATGCTAAATTATCATAAAAAGAAGAAAAAACATATCAAAAGATAAAAACAGAAATATCAGTCTTTCAGCAAATATGTATGGTTTACTACTGTATCCTATACCCTGTTTAGAAATTCAATGAAGGGAAAAAACTCAGCCCAGTCTCTGTCTTCATGGAACTCTGAAACTACTTTTGGAGTAAAACATTAAATCAATAATCACTATTGAATATAGGCACTATTGACTACTGTAATAGCGAAATAATGAAAGTAAAGAGCAAAAGCATGTAGCTGAAGGATTCGACATGGACAGGGAAGTTCTCTAAAAAGACAGCAGTGATTTGATGGTGAAGAAGAGGAAAAAGAAGCAGCTTGAGTGGCAATCTTAAGGGAAGGAAAACTAAGTGGTGAAGAAACAACTTCAAAGATTTGTATAATAGCTGAAATGCAGAAAACACATACGATAGTGGCCTTAGTTTTGCTGGAAAAAACAGAAAGCAGACAAATATCTATAGCAGTCCCTGGCAGTTGTCGCTGAGAAACAACTCCCTTCTTTTGAGGTCTTACAATCTAGGCTCCCTGCCCTGTATCTTTCAGCACTTTTCCATCAGGGAGAGTCTTGCCTGGCTTCATGGTCAGCCATGGCCCTGTGACTCCCTTTGGTCAGTGGAACAGGATCAGATATGACATATACCAGGTCTGAGCAAAAACTTTTAAATATGGCTCAGTTTGTGTGTCTGTTCTTAACAATGAGAGTGGCACTTTCCAGACAGAGGTTGATCCTTCAGATCAGGTCCTAACATAAGGAGGTACATGAGTGCAGGCCAAGTCCAAAGGCCCTGTAACAATCATAAAATTTCAGACAAAAAAGTGAAAGTTCATTATTGTATCTGCAGGGATTTGAGCATTTCCTTAGTTAACATATAACCTTTAAAAAGTTCACTAAAATATATATAATTAATGCTTTGTCAAAAATATTAATAAAAGCTTCTCACCTCTAAATACAATGGATCATGATTATAGATGTATAAATTTATATACAGATAGAGATGCATCTAGAACATTTTTTAACCAAATTCTATTTGTGGGTTAACTTTGAGTGTCATTTTTTTTCTGTCCTTTTAAAAAATACTTTTTCTAGTATCTTGTGAATATGTGGGAACATTGTTAATTTAAAAAAATCCCAGTAACAGAAAAATAAAATAAAAACAGGGCTTCTTAAAAATGATTATTTAAAATGCAACCTAGGTATCTGGGTTTATTTCTGGGAGCATGATAATGTGAGAAAAAAGAATGTATATATGTATGTGTGACTGGGTCACCTTGCTGTACAGCAGAAAATTGACAGAACACTGTAAACTAGCTATAACAGAAAAAATAAAAATCATTCTTTAAAAAATGCAACCTATCTAAACTAACAATGCTTTATAATAGTTTATAATATATTGGGAAAAGAAAATTTTAGTGAAGAGATGTGTGGTATGTACCACATGACAGACAAAAGCACTGCTTCTTCAACTAGTGTGCATCAGAATTACCTAGAAAGCTTCTTAAAACATAGATTACAAAATCCCATCTCCAGAGTTTCTAATCCCTTAGGTAAAAGGAAGGGTCCAATAATAAGCATTTCAAATATTCCCAGGTGATACTGATGCTACTGGTCTTAAAAACACACTTTGGGAGTTCCCCTCATGGCGCAGGGAAAACAAATTTGACTAGGAACCATGGGTTGCAGGTTCAATCTCTGGCCTTGCTCAATGGGTTAAGGATCCAGCATTGCCGTGAGCTGTGGTGTAGGTCACAGATATGGCTTGGATCTGATGTTGCTGTGGCTGTGGTGCAGGCTGGCAGCTGTAGCTCCAAATGGACCCCTAGCCTGGGAACTTCCATATGCCATGGGGCCTTAAAACCAAAAACAACAACAACAACAAAAGCCCATTTTGAAGAGTAATGCATTAAATGTTCAATTACATCCCTAGATAAGAATTTTATTTTGGATCCATAATTTCAAAAAATTAGTTGATTTGATTGTTCATTTGGCCAAACTGGTGCTTGAGGAAGACTGAGTTGTTTGCTCTTCGTCTTTTCTTTCTTTTTTAAATACACTATTTCTAAGTAAAGAATTAAGGCCAGGTGAGTTAGTTCCAATTAAAAAGCTCTAGTCTTATAATTGCATATCCTATTTAAACCTATGCATAGAGTTAGATATTAGGACACGGACACACACACACATACATATTTCCTTCCTGTCCACTGAAAAGTTACATTTTCAGATGTAAGACAATGACTTAATGATTTGAAATAATCATCTCTGCTACTGTAATCATTGTTTTTCCTTTGCTTTTGACTTAAGTTTTTCTCCAGGCAGTTAACATCCTTGACCTTGTTCATAATCAGTTCACAAGTACCCTACAGAACTAATTTTGAACTTCAGATTCTCTTATAAAATGCATCATTCTCACAGTAGTAGCCAGAGAAAAAAATGAGCATATTACTGCTTTTCTTTGAAGAAACTAGAATATTGTTGAGTTCCAGTTTTCAATTAGAAGAGAAAAAAAGAGAAGCAAAAGAAGAATTTTGGAGGTTTTAAGTTTTTTCCAGTGTATCTTCGTTAAAGCTTAGGACAACATTTCAGCTTTATCATACAATGTTTTTATCAAGGTCAAGATTCAGTACCTCATTAAAGCATTTTGCCAGAGGAAAAAGTTGTTAGAAGGTACATAAAATGCTAGGTAATCTGCTTTTGGTGGAACTTGACTTTCTGAAACATCTGAAACATAACTGTCTTTTATGAAATTGAAATGGAGAGGTCTGGGCAGGAGCCTTGCGGGGACAGAATACTCAGCCTCAGAGTCAAAGCCATAAAACATTTCTTGTTATCACCGAACAGTCACCCCTTCTAGCCAGCTAACAAGAGGAGCATTAATCGTCTTTGAAAGGTATCTGATACAGTTTGCCTTGAAGACAGTTATGTTGGTAAAACTGCAGGTCTTCTAAGAAACAGTATGATTAAAACTAGGATACTGGGAGGGGGAGGTTGGTATTTGGGAGTCAAAAAATTTTAGAATTAGAAAAACCTCATTCAATCTCCACTTTCAAAGCCAGACAATAAGTTTTTGTGCAATAAAAAGAAGAAAAATTAAATTATACTTTCTTTCTGAAACCCCATAGAACCTGATTATGGAGGAGAAAGTTTTCTGTTTTTTTTTTTTTGAGTTTCTCCTGACACACTATGACTAGGGAACAGTCTCTAATGTGCCTATTCAAGGTTAGAATTTCAAAATCTTCATTAATATTTTGCTATTGCACCAGGATCATTCATGCTACGCTGCATTTGCTAATTAAATTAATAGCTACAAATGCTTACCAAAGAGATTAACTTAGGCACTGCCCTCGCTAGAAGAGCTGGTTGCTAGGCAGCCCTGGGCAAAGACTTGGCATGAAGCTCCTTCTCTCTTGGGACAGACTGCTCTGCATCCTTGACTGAGTGAATGCTACGCTGCTTTCAGGAAGAGCATTCACCTTTGTCTTTACATCTCAATTGCTCACTTCAATTATTTTAATCACTTGGTGCATTCTACTGTTTCAAGTCTATTTAATCTGAAGTATATTGTGTCACATGCTTTGTGGAGTTGCTTCAACATTTTATCTTATTCTTGCCTCTTTACAAGCATCAATTTTATATACACATGGCTTTCCTACCACCAAGAGGCACAGTTCATGACTCCTGAAGCTTTTGCTATGATTTGTAAAAATATAGATTTTGTGCGTATTTCTGCAACTCATATAACTATGTGTTGCCAGATATTTATATAACTTCTGGTTTCCCATACTACCCGACTCTTTATGTTTTGAGACTGCACAGCCACTTGGTGTTCACACTAAAGATAGATGTGACACTTCTCCTCTGCTCTAGGATGTACTTTCTGCTGCTAAATTTGCTGCCAGTTTTGTCATTTGTAAAACTTGGCCTTAACCCAAATTTGAGTTGACATTCTTTCTTCCTTGCAAACAGGTGGCTCTTCTAAACTTTACACCAAATACAAGTGAACAATGAGACTGTGTATAACAATTACAGAAACAAAGGAATAAATGCATTTTTATTGAAAGCACACTGTTTTAAAAAGTACTTTGACCTCACTATTAAGCTAGCTCTAGAATGATCAAGGAAACTTTGCAGGATGAATATTCTTGGAGAAATTTAACAGTTTTTGCTTAAAATAATTTATTAGGAATCAGAAGGCTGTATGTCTGTTCCATGCCCACCTGCTTCTGGTATTACCTCTGCCTGGGTGTGCAACCTTGTCCTTCTTATGCGTGGTACACGTATGGGCTTAATTGTAAGTTTATGTGTGTACCTGTGTGTTTGTGCATGTGTGTGTGTGCCCACACTTGTGTGCCCATGCACTCCTAGAGTAGAGGTCAGGGGAGGAAAAGTAGCAGTAGAAGAATATCTAAAGGGCTCCATGAATATCCCTAGAATTAAGTGATAATGCCCTTAATAACACTGCTTTGTTTCTTTAGCTAAGGGAATCTGGTAAGCCAATTTAAATAGGATAGATTTTTTCTTGTGTTCATATAACATGCCAGAGGTGTGAGATCCAGGCTGGCAGCATAGCTTGGCTCCAGAGATTATTCAGTGATCTGGGTCTGTTCTCTCACCCTCATTTACATGTTACAGTTGGGTCACCATATATCATATTCCATCTCACTGGGCAAAAGGAAGAGAATGTGGAGATCAATTTTCTTTTAAGGAAATAAGAGAAATTGCATACATCTTTGCCCATAACAACATTTACCTGCAGGACCTAGTTGCAATTAAGGCTGTGAAGAAATAGAGTCTCCAGCAGACAACTGCACGCACAGCTAAAACTTTAATAATATAAATGAAGGAAAGAATGGACTTGGCTGAAAGTATCATTCAGGATAATATAAGAGAAGCAGAACCATTTTGATTGCTTTAAAATAAGGATTTATAATAGAAATTAGAACTCACACTGTGAGAGGAGATGAGTAAGTAAAGGTCTAGAGGAGAAGTTAGACAATCAGAGATAAACTAAATTCAGCCCTCCTGAAGCCCATGAATGAGAGGACCCTGAAGGGAAATCTGGGACCATTAAAGGACAGCTGGTGAAGAAGTACATGAAAAATGCTGCATCTGCATGGCTACTGCCTCTGTGGTCCCACAGTGAAGTGTGTAGTGGTGGGACTGAAGTGGCTGCTAGTCAGCAAAGACAGCAGTCAGGAGGAAGACCTGAGGAAGAACAGAGGAAAGCAAAGACAAGCTCTGACCTGCTAGACACTTCGGTTTCTCTCTTATTGTGCTACCTGAAAGACCATTAGAGATGTATGGCTAGTGCATCACTTTTGTCTCCTAAAGTTGTGCAATTTATAATTGTGCCCAATTCTAACCCAGGAATTTAAGGAAAGGGAGTTTTAGCAAATGCAACCAACCTGTCAAAACAAGTTGAATTCAGGAAGCAACTAGATGGCCACAGTTTCTTCATCAAAGAGTTTGCAGAATGAGAACTAATGTCTGAATGTCTTTTTTTTAACAATAAATTTCATCACAACTTCCCTAAATAAACAAATGCATTTTACTTCTACTCTCTTTATGATTCTACCTGTTTGTAATATTTTAAAAAGAAAATCTGCTAATAAGACAAAGAAATGAAGAGGAAAGAGCAGATGACAAGGAGGAATAGGGAGAGAGAGCAAGCTGTGGGATGAGTGGATGCTGATCTCTGGTCGTTATTAGCCAAGAACACCTGGATAATAGAAGGAAACTGACATCCCTATAAAAAAATTCTAAATGGGCCAACTGACTTCACTTAAGAGATATCTTTTAATTTTTGCCCTCAAATATTTAATTTTTAAGAAGTTTCTTTAACTGAAGAGAACAGAGGAGTTCCCGTTGTGGCTCAGTGGTTAACGAATCTGAGTAGGAACCATGAGGTTGCTGGTTTGATCCCTGGCCTTGCTCAGTGGGTTAAGGATCCAGCGTTGCCATGAGCTGTGGTATAGGCTGCAGACACGGCTCAGATCCCACATTGCTGTGGCTCTGGCGTAGGCCGGTGGTTATAGCTCTGATTAGATCCCTAGCCTGGAAACCTCCATATGCCGCAGAAGTGGCTCTAGAAATGGCAAAAAGACACACACACACACACACACACACACACACACACACACAAAAGGCAGAACAGAGAAGAAGGATATATAAAAACTCTTCTGGAATTGCTTACAGTATATTTATCTTATTAGTAAGTAAAAGATAGTCACCTACTTGTCCCATATTTTCTCAAAATATAAAAAAAAGTTATGCTTATACATTATAGAATTGTCTTCTTAATTAGTAAGGGAAGGTAGAAGAAAGAGAGAGAGTAGGAGATTTGAAAGGTCATTATCACTTTATCGACATCTAACATTATTCTTCCTCCTACTTTGGAGCTAATATTAGCTTCACACCCTTACTGTCAGCTACAGTGAAACAATTTCTAAATCAATTCTTCATCACTATTTGCCATCACAGGATCTTATCACCTTGTTCCTGCATTAGTAAAACAATTTCATGGCTCTAAATCTTTCCTAATTTAATTTGTCTATATGGTGTCTCAAATATAATTTTTGATTTTTATTGAAGGAACATTGTAAATCAACTATACTTAATTTTTTAAAAAAAAATTGGCTGCATCAGTGGTGTGCAAAACTTCCTGGGCCAGGGATCGAACCTGCACTATAGCAGTGACCAGATCCTTAACCCACTAGGCTATGAGATAACTTCTATAATTTTTTAAAAAACAAAATTTTTCTTTAAAAGGGCGGCTTCAATAAAATTGCCAATCCCTATTCCTCACTTCAACCATGATAGCAAGTAAGTAAAAAAAATGTGCAAATCCATAATTAAAAAAAAAAAAACTTGGAAAGGTGATAATAGCAAAGAGTCAGAAGTAAAATGTTGGTATATGACAACATATCAAAAATAGATAAGTCAAAAATAAATAAGATATGGTAATTTACTAAAAATTATGTGAAGGGTGTAATAAGTAATCCAGTATTTATTACGGTAAGGACCCACCTTAAACCTTGCATAATTATTGTTTAAAAAGCCAATACCAAACTACATCATTGTGTGTGTGTGTGTGTGTGTGTGTGTGTGTACTATATATAAGTAGAAAATCCTTAAAATCTCTAGAGGGGATAAATATAGTTCATATACAATGATATTTAACACTATTAGAGGCATCTTTGTGAAAGAGAAAACAGATTAATACAAAGACTGGGACAACCAAATGACTCAAACCTCCTACCATCAACTCTAAAATTTAGAAAGTATAAAGGAATGTCTTCATAACTTGATCAAAAATGATGCCCTACCTCAAACACAGTACTGAGGGAAACCACTATGTGAAGTACGGGGCACTTCCTCATGCACTGTTCTCAGAGACAACACTGGAAAAAAGAACAAATTTAAAAAAAATGAAAAGATCAAGGAAAAGGAAGAGGAAAAGAAATATACTGGAAACAGGATATTGAAAGGCAAAGCAGAGAATCTAGCTTGTCCAGGCAGTCTTGGTTTAGACTTGTACTGACATAATTTTAATAGTACATCACTCATTCTCAAAGATGCCCTACTTGGTCTAATAAAAATAAAATGTCACAAAGGTACTACATGAAAAGATCAGCCAGTCCACACTGGAAGGGAAAGTCAGAGGACTTCAGGGAGGATGTCTCCTAGGAGGGAAAAAAAGAACTGATGTTTTACCTTTAAGAGGGAAATTTATAGTATTTTAGTTCAATCAGAATATTTGAGGCTGAATAAAACGTCAGCTATCAGGTCTAGGGAAAATGAAATAACTTCCAAAAAAGATGAGGCATATAACTGGAATACAGTGATTCAGCTATAAATAGTAGGTACAAAGTTATACAATGTAAACACTAAGTGACTTGATTTTTTTAAAATTCTAATTACAGAGAAAGTATTGCAGGGGGAAGGATGTATGTAAGAAAGCTTAAACTTTATTTTCCTTTTTATGAAGATATAACTTTATACTTGGAGAATATAAATTAAAAGTATAAATAAATTATTTAAAATTACTGAGGTAAGTATTGAAAGAAAAACAAAATGACAGAAGTGACTAACTCCAAGAAGCAGGATGCTGTGGTGGGGAAGAGTAGGTCAACAGAACATTCTTTCTCATTATTGTCATTTTAAACTATGGACAGAGGATAGTTTGATAAAAATAAATATTAAAATAAGAAACCTGATTTTATGAGCTCATCCTTTAATTAAGCTACCTCATTTACCCAGAATGCCTTACCACATATTTATCATTATCTAGACACTCTTTAAGAATAAATTCAAATGCTGTTCCTTCCTTGAAATTGTTCTTCATCTTGTAGGCAATTAGTTTTATACTACTTTACACTGCCACAAACTTGCTTATTGTTTATTTTGATTCATTTTTTACAATATCTTGTAATTAGGATATACATGCATATATATTTACTGCCCCCGTTCCCTGCCTCTGGTCAAATTATGACATGTTGAGAGTGTGTGTTAGTGTTCTGTTGCTACTGCAAAATATTACCACACACCTCGTGATCTAAGCAACAAAAATTTATTCTCTTCTGGAGTCCAAAATCAGTCTCAGAGGGCGAAAGTCAAGGTTGTTGCAAGGAAGGCTCCTTCTGGAAGCTTTGAAGGAAGAATCCATTTCCCTGCCTTTTTCAGTTTCCAGCAGCCACTTATAGTTCTTGGTTAGTACATTAGGGGTCCCTTTCTCCATCTTCAAGGCCAGTACTGTAGCATCTTCCCATTCTTCTCCCTCTCCCTGCCCTCCCCTGCTATGCACATTGACACACACATACACCACCTCTGCTTCAATCTTCACATCTCCTTCTCTCACTCTCACTCTCCTGCCTCTCTCGTTGGGTCCACCCAGAAAATCCAGGCCCATCTGAAGATCTTTAACTCAAACACCTCTGCAAAATCCATTTGCCACACTGTCCCAAAGTCTGTAGATACTCAGTTTTTGTTTTATTCAGTCTTTGTTCTCTTGGTTTTTCAACTTTGTAGGTTTCTATTGATAAATCCTCTAGTGCAGATACTCTTTTAGCAACCATGTCCAGTCTACTAATAAGCCCATCAAAGACAGTCTTCATTTCTGTAACAGCATTTTTTGATCTCTAGCATATCTTTTTGGTTGTTTCTTAGATTTCCATCTCTTTACTTATATTGCCCACCCATATTTATCTATCAGAGCCTTCCACATATTAGCCACAATTGTTTCAAATTCTCAGTCCAATACTTTCAATACCCTGTGTCTTGTTCTTATTCTAGTTTTGTCTCTTCAAATTGTATTTTTTGCCTTTTGACTTATGTTCTAATTTCTCTCCGTAACCAAATGTGAGGTACTGAGTAAAAGAAACTATTATAAATAGGCCTTTATTAATGTATTGTTTAGGTGGAGAGGGAGGAGAAGCTTTCTATGGACCTATGATGAGGTTTCAGTCTTTTATTTTTATTTTTTAATTTTTTTATAATGATTTTTATTTTTCCCATTATAGCTGATTTACGGTGTTCTGTCAATTTTCTGCTGCCAGCAAGGTAACCCAGACACACATACATGATATATTCTTTTATCTCACATTATAATGCTCCAGTCTTTTAGTGAGCCTGTGTTACTAGACTATGAACCTCACATATTTCTCAGGTTTTTTTTTTTTTCCATACCCCCAGCTGCCACCACCCTGAGTGGGAGAGGATGGCTAGAACTGACTGAATCTGGGCATTTCTCTTCTCGTAGAACCACTAATGATACCCCAGAAGGTTGGGATCTGGTTAGCTAGGTTCTCCTGAGGACGGTCCTTGTTAAGAACAACAGAGTGCATTCGTATATTTCAAAATTCTTCCTTTCTTCTCCTCTTACTAGAAGCATTAAGAGATTTTTCTCTGATGTTTACTATAAGAATATGACCAAGCTCCTGGAAGTAAATCTCACAGATTATGATAGCCCTCCTCTAACTGGGTCCTCCTGGAGTCTTTAATGCTCAGAGTTGTCCATATTGACTGTGTAGAAGTTTTAAACTCATGTCATCTTCAAAACACAGTTTGGCCTCAGAGGATTCTATGAAATATGAGGTGAAACATCAAGATTGGACATACAACAATTCCAAATCCCACTTCAAGAAACACACCCACAATATGACTGTAAAACAAGACTGTTCTAGATGAGGTATTTGAAGATCGATTGAGAAGAGAGAAATAAGCTGATGGGCGGATTCTAATCCACAAAGAAAAAATTATAATTAAAAATTTTTTGATCTGGGATCTCTGGATAGGCTTCAGATGTTTCTGTAATCTCTCTTACATTTTAAGCAAAGTGCTTATTAACATTTTTCTAAGGGGAAGTATTATGTCCATCAGATACACAAATGGACCTGAAATGTAAGCCAACAAAACTACTACCGCAGGAAGAAAATAAGAGAAAAAGCTATAACAAGACAATATCTAAGATAAAGTTTCTTTCCCTTATGACTATACATCCTACTAACTATCATATACACAAATCTGTGGATTTATGTAAGGTAGTAAGGATAATGGAATCACTTTTTCAAATATTTAGTGCTTTGACAACAATGGGACTCACTGAATATCAGAAGTATATTTCCTAAATGAAGGAAGCTCATTGTAGTAAGTTTATTGCTAAATCTCAAATTCTATTTTTTGTTGTCACTGATATGATTATTACTATTCTGCTATAGTACACAAACTTGAGTTATTATTCATAGAAATTTTAAGATCTAAGTTTATTATGCTATTGCTCATACAAATATGCAAAAGTAATATATAATTGCTACTGATTCAAAGTCTATTCCTATGCAAAAATTCATGTTTATTGAAAATTATAATGCAAATTTAAGTTATGCAGCTCTGCCTTGTGCTTCTTTAGTAACTGAGTGCTTTTTTTTGTTTTTTGCTATAAATGTCTACATAAATTAGAATAATTTCTCTATATTTTATCCATAAATGCCTCCATAAAGTGTGACTAATGTTTTTAATGTGATATTCTAATGTTAGTACAAAAGAGAATCCAAGTAAATCCTTGTAAAAGTAAAGAAAATAACTGCCAGAGCTTTAGCACAGCCACTTTTTCATACTGTCTGAATAACACTTCTGATTCCCCAGCAATGCATTTCCAAGTTATCTGAAGTTGCTCCTGTCTGTTCAAAGTACTTAACATTTTTTTTAACTAGACTTGGTTTTCTAATCCTTTTATTGTAACTTTTGTGTCCTTTCCTCATCCTCTTTTTGAATCTCATGATGGTTTCACAAACTCTGGACAGAGTAACTCTAACGTTGTTTATAGGCTTTTATCTTCAGTGAAATTACAAAGCAGTTCAAAGCACAGAGATGCAACATAGAGAGAAACTGTCCAAAAGAGCATATCTGGCATAGAATTGTTAAACAAATGTATAAAGTAACTCCCTTGAATAGAAAAGTAAACACATAAATCACAGATCAGGGCAAGGAATTAATTAATACTTAATTATTTCTAGAACATTTGAGAAGAGGATGTTTAATTAAAAATGCCTGATCTAGCCACCTAAGCCATTTCTTCAGCCACTAAAAATAAATAAATAAATAAATAAATAAATAAATAAATAATCTATAGCCCATCTATATGCTACACTGTTTAAACCACAGAGATTAAAAGATAAAAAGGCCTGCCTTGCTGTCAAATGTCCACATTTTAATAGCTTTCCATTGTGAATGGTCCCAAGTCAAGTTCCATATCATAACATAAGAGATTCTTCATGAACTGCTCCTTTTTTCATCTTGAGGATAATTTAGACTCATCACAATGCTAACTTATTTGGATTTCCAGGAACTCATATTGCCACTTTGCTCATTTATTTCTGAACAAATTCTTCCTTCCATCCAAAATGCCCTCACCCTATTCTTGATTGTGTAAAGTTGGTCTTTCTTCATAATGCTTACTTTATAAAGCTATTTCTAGCCCCATCTTTCCCTAACACAGACTGCCTCAATACAAGTGCTCTGTCTTAGACATAATGTTTACTGCATTTGGAACAGTATTATTATTTATTCATTTCTCTCTTTTTTTGGCTATATCCACGACATGTGAAAGTTTCAAGGCCAGGGATCAAACCCATTCCAGAGCAGCACTTGAGCCACTACAGTGATGCAGTGACAATGCCAGATCCTTAACCCACTGTGCCACAAGGGAAGTCCCAAGAACTCCTATTCATTCTTAAATCTACCTTCCCTTATAGATAGTGAAAAAACAGCTTAATTAGGAAATATCTTGCTTACATTTGAGTCTGAAATACTTACCAAAGTGTATAGACTATTGCATACAGTTTAAATGTATAAATAACCTTCTTGTTAAACTGAAACATTGTTCCAACTTATTTCATTTAATTATGCTCATTTTATCTAATACTTATGGAGAGCTTCTGATGTGCTTTGAAGTGTATTACTGCTCATTGTAGCAAAGGCAGATGGCAGTACAAATGGTCCTTTCTCTTTAGTATCTTCTATTAAGAACATTCTAAAAATTTTAATAAATTAAGGTTTCACAGAATTTTGAACTTATTGGAGATACTTAACTCTGGGAAAGTTTTCATTAAAAAAGAAGCAATCTACCATTATTTTGTAATATTTCTAAATGAAAGACAATCTATAAAAACAGTGAGTCACTATGCTCTACACCTGAAACTCGTACTGTAAATCAACTATACTTCAACAAAATTAAATAAAAATAAATGTACGAAAGCAACTTGACATCAAATAACTTTCAAATATATTTCCTATATTATTTGTAAAATCTGGCATCTTGGCAATAAACTACAAAACCTAATTAACAAGATCAATATCAAAATATCAATATCACATATATCAAAATCAAAGGAGGTAGTCACAGAATTCTTGGGAAGTTTTATTAGTTCAACACCTAGTCACTCACAATAACAATGACAGCAATATAACTTTTCTCAGCCTTGTGTGTGAAATTCCAGGAGGTACTTATCTTGATTTTCAATCTCCGGGGTTTCCCAGGCCTGCACAGAATGTGCTGAGTCTTCAGAGCATTTTCCTACCAGAGCCACTATTTTTTTCTTTATACCATTTCTGGTCCTGTCCCATGGTTGTTCTGTCTTTTTTTTTTTTGCTTCCAGTACCTAGGAGCAACATACCATGTAGATGACAGTGTCAGTCTAGGTTCCTCTCCACCAGGGACATTCATGAGGCTTTTCAGCTTCTCCAATGTCCCTGGAAGAATGGAGACTTTATATTTACTAGTCTTTATGCTCTTGTTTTTATCCTCCATTGGCTTTCCAAAGACACATAAACTGATTCTGTTATCCAACCCTATTTCCTCCTGGTATTATTGAACTAGTACCATTTACTTCTTTCAAAGATTATACAGATTTTCTCCAGGGCCCTATTGCATATGCTTGAAAAGAATGATTACTATTTGGAAACAACACTATTGCTAGCCAGAGAGTTAAAGATCTTTATTTTATTTTATTTTTAACCTCCAAATTTATCCTATATTTTGTGACAGCCAAATTAGATTTTAGCCCCAATGGCTGAGCTCCTCTTGGGGATAGTACAGTGTCTAGTAGATTTTAAATGTCAAAGGACAGTTCATCAGAATACTCTCAGACATCTTTCTTCAAGCACTGAATTTGGACAAAGGATAAAATCAATGTCAAATGTCTATTTTTTCATGGACTTCATTCAAAAACTGGGACAGGAATGTAGACTATGGAGACAGAGGAGACTAGAGGGCAAAGAACGCTTAAAGCATTTTTAGTTAAGCACTTGGAAGTATGAGCTCATGGCTCTGTGCACCCCGAGGACCCCTCAGCTGTGTATTAATAACAGATTGAGCAGTGCTGAATTTCAGGATAAATCTTTATTCAGCTCACTAAAAGTAGGGTTGCAAGCCAACTGAAATTAAAACATACCTGTCCAACACCAAAGATTTTTCTGTATATCCAAGGAATTAAAATGATCTGCACATAGAGATACTACAAACTAATATTCTATTGTCTTTGAAATAAACTGAGGTCTCTATAACAAACAGCATTAAAATGACTTTCATCAGTAGGCTTGGCCTGAAGAAAAGATGGTGGGGAGTAGGGCTGACTCCTGTCTTTCAAACCACCCAGACAGATGCTGAACTTAAAAAAAAAATAAAATTACACTTAAAGAAATTGCCCATTACATATATCTTTCGTTCAATGCCTTAAGATGCTGGGTAAAAAAATACTCCTGCTTCAGGGCATGCTATAACAAATCAAGAACCATAGAAACATTGACCTTGCTAGGTCTTTCACCTGTAGTCAGTTAATTGTAACTAAGATGACCTCGTATCCTAGTTTAGCAAGAACAATCCAGTTTATACCAGTTGTCTTGGCACAACAGCCCCTCTTTCTCTTGCAAAGGTACCACAGTTTGAACAGTAATGCTAATCCCTTTAACTATGACAGATAGATTAATTTACTATTTTCAAACACAGTATTAACTGCCAATGTCCTTTGATTTGCACTGACATGGCAATGTTAAACTTTTATTGGCATGTGAAGGACAACTCCAAGATTTAGAGAAAAAGTGCTCTCTGATACACACTAATTACAATATTCAGAACTCTCTGTGCTTTATTTTTTAATAAGTAAGAGCTCACTCTCATAATTATTCAACAAACATTTTATTATATTTGTCATAAGGGGATTTTACAGTGAGTCCTGAAGGCACAAAGATTTGGGGACTGACCCTCTCCTGGGGCAACTGTTTCTGGTGGAGGAGGCTGATAGGGAAATAACCAATTACCTACAGTATCACTGCTATGATTAAAGTATGCACAATTTGCTCACGGTTTGAATATAGGCAAGAGGTACCTATTATAACATGAGAAGGAGGTAGTGCTATAGGGAAGGCTGCTCAAGGGAAATAACCCCGAGAGGAAAAGATAAGAATTCCCTAGGCACATAAAGAAGAATGATGCAGGAAAGACATTCCAGGCAAAGGATTAGCCAATAAAAAGGCATCAAGAGGAGCCTATGTGGACTGGTAAGAAAAAGAGCCTATGTAAGCAAAGTGCCCATCATGAACCCTGAATTAACGGGCACCCTTTAATTACAAACAACAGCAACTGACCCTCTTACTTGAGCAAAAATAGTAACAACAAAAGTAACTGGAACCATATGCTATTTCTCTCAGAATCAAGGTAAAAGCTGAGGACCTAATTCTCAGAAAAGAGCTAGGATAAGGTAAAAGGGTTTAATGAGAGGTCAGAGGTAACCAGAACCAAATAGCACTGGGAGTCTGGATTCAATTGCTTTAACTCTTTTCCATTCACTTCTCTTAAAATCTGAATTTCTAGATAGTAGAGAATGGCTTCACTAGTGTGTGTCACGTGGCCAAACTAAGTGACACCAAGTAGGCTGCATGCATTGTGGGAGGAGCAATCACAGAAGAAAAATCAACTTGCCTTTGCCAGGCAAGTGGGAATTAATGTTGGTTTGATGAAAACTACAGATTCCCTCCTTTGTGGGAACAAAATAAATTTGGTTTAACATCTCATGGGATATGTGTCTCAAGACAGCCTGAAGGGGCAAATCACAGAGGAAAATTGAAACGCTGTTACTTGACAAGGGAGGATTAATGCTGATCTTATGAAAACTGCAGATTCCTTGCTTTATGGACACACTACAAAGTTTAAAAGTCCATACCATAGGAACTGGGACATAAAGGGGACACATGGTACCTCTGTGTTTTAGAAAAATCTCTGTGATGGCAGGAAAGAAATATTTTGTCAGCTGTCAAGAGTCAAGGAAGGACAAAACAAGATAGTTAGAACCAAAGATTCCTATAAGAAAGAAGAATATGAAAATATATGCTCATAGATGAGACCCCATTTCCTCATATGCAGACATTATCTATAAGTTAATGAATTTCTTAGGATAAAATATATGGATATAGATACAGAGGTTACATGCACATGTATACACATATAACCCATATATTATACACACATACTCCATTTCATTACGAAATTTAGTCATCTGACATCATGAACAACTTTTCAAATTTTACATTTTCAAATTGGAACACAGAGATGACACAATAGGCAATGTGATGAAATACTGCCAAAAACAGTTTTAAAGAACAACATTTAGATACATATTGGTCAAACTAGAGCTGCATTCAAGAGAAACATAAACTGAGAAGCAAAGAGATGCAAAATATAAAAGATATCAAATTTTAAAGTCATTGTGTTTACAATTGTGAATCATGTATACTATACTACCTTCTTTTTTTTTTTTTTTGTCTTTTTGCTATTTCTTTGGGCCGCACCCGTGGCATATGGAGGTTCCCAGGCTAGGGGTTGAATCAGAGCTGTAGCCACAGGCCTAGCCAGAGCCACAGCACCGCGGGATCCGAGCCACATCCGCAACCTACACCACAGCTCACTGCAACGCCGGATCGTTAACCCACTGAGCAAGGGCAGGGACCGAACCCGCAACCTCATGGTTCCTAGTCGGATTCGTTAACCACTGCGCCACGACAGGAACTCCCATATACTACCTTCTTAAAAATAAAACTAAAAAATGTCCATATTAAAAAAAAAAGAAAATCCCATTTTGATAGGTAACCTTGTAAAAATAAAACATTAATTTTTTTCTGCTTCCCCAAAGGTTAAATACATTCAAATTCTCACGGGTACAAACTTATAATTTTTACAGAATTGGGCAAATGAATTATAATACCTAAAAATAAGTCAAAGTCATGGTCACTACTCCCTGTATTTCTCTTCTGTTAATGACACTCTTTTGAACATATATCCTGTGTCTTTTATCTTTTTGTTTAAAGTATGGGTAATTAGGGTTATGGTATGTCAATGTAGAAAAACAAAGGTCTCAAATTTTAACATTAGCAAATGCATGAAATCTATTTCAGCAGCCAAATGACTTAAATCTGAGTAATTCTATTTGCTAAAATTTTTTGGAGCGACTAACTATTCGACTCTGCTGGCTATTTCATTATTTCTTGCTATATGTATTATATATTAATTGTATACATATAACATTTGTATGTATATGCATATATTTCTTAGAGACTCTTTCTCTCATAAAATTTTCTGCTTATAAAACTGATGTGCTCATAGACACCAGATCACAAATTATGCTTGAATCATGCACAACATTATTCTGAATAAGCTAATAGAACATAAGAGGAAGGGGGAAGTAGAAGAAAGTGCCCTAAGAGTGAGAAACATTCTCTTGTTGTTTGTATAGCATGTAGTACACTCATACTTATCAATAAGTTCAGGAATATTTCCCTATATTATGCCACCTTTTCACTTTAGATCCTCAAATCTTGAATCCAATAGTCATGTGGAATTCATCTAGTTTAAATACTAATCCACATTTCTGTTAAACTATAAAAGTAAGCCGAGAGCTCTCACTTACAAAATGAGAACGAGGTCTATGTAAGAACTATGTAGTTATTAAAGACATAATTTTATGTAATAAACTGCAAAATGCTTATCTGAATGTGGTTATGAGAGTGGTTTCTGGTTTGAAATGCTTCTGCTTTTTGTTCTCCTCATGTTGCCTCTTTTTAGTCACATGTGACAACTGGTCCAAACTTCTCTAATTTTAGTCCTTCCTTACTACATACACATATTAAAAGTTTTTAATCTTTAGTCTGCAATGTCTTAAAGTTTAAAAAAACTCTTTATTGCTAAAGGATCTTTTCCTTCTCTATACTAGGAAATGTCTATTCATCCAATGTCTATTGCTGCTTATTTTATTTTATTTTATTTTATTTGGCTTTGCTTTTTAGGACCACACTTGCAGCATATGAAAGTGCTAGGGGTTGATGGGGTTGAATTGGAGCTACAACTGCAGGCCTACAGCACAGCCATAGGAACTTGGATTGAATTTGCATCTGCTACCTACACTATGGCTCACGGCAATGCCCTATCTTTAACATACTGAGAAAGACCAGAGATGGAACCCACATCCTCGTGGATACTAGTCGGGTTCTTAACCCACTGATCCACAACAGGAACTCCATACTGTTGCTTATTTTTGATGTAATATTATCAAGACAACTTTACTTTTCCTTGTTACCACTACAACAATCCACCCTATCCCATCTCTTGGAATTAGATATACTTGGGTGAAGATTTTATAAGATATTAGAAACTGCTGATGTAATTTTTAGAAGGCAGTATAATTTTGAATGTGTGTGTATTTAGGAATGAAATTTTATGAGTTTCTCAATGCAAGTTTTCTAAGTTTCCCCTACAATATACTTCAGGAAAAATTGTGTAGCTTAATAACTAGCTTGAGTAGAAATTTGCATTTGGAGTTATTCAAGCATTTAGGGTTGTACTTCAGAATTGAAATAGGGCAAAAATAGAAGACAGTCATATCTATGCTATTTATTAATATGACAACAAAAATTTACAACCTAAGATACAGCAGTTAGTGGCATTTGCTTTTAGGTCACTATAACTAACCTCTTAGTATGCCTGTTAAACTTTGAAATGGGAGCCTGGATTGAACAATGGTCTTTTATGCTTGATTTCAATGTCATAAGAAAGTTTATGGAAAGGCCTCTGAATTGACATAGTGATGATTTAGATGTCAGAGGAATGCACTGTTTAAGATACATTTTGCAGAGCATTTTGTAAGCTAACTTGGAAGAATCCAAAAGCTCCCATGAAGTCACAGGCTAGAAACTGGCCTTTGGCTCTGCTCTGAAAGACTCATTCCCCTCAAAAGGCAGCTAATATTTTGCTTGATACTAGGACCTATGTTCTCTTCATTTGCTAAAATAGAATTGTGTGGTCAGCTCTTAAGATTGTGCAACCAATGGGTGAAACTATATGCTTTATCAAAAAGCAAAAAAGAAACGTGCCAAAGAGCAGAAAGACTAAGTTGTGGTGAGAATATGCTGCTGCATGACAGAGGTGTCAGGCCTCTAAGAGAGAAGCAATGGCATCTGATACATGGTTTTCAGGGTCACCACTAGGATTATCTATGTTCTTCAACTCACAAATGTGTCTGTCACTGCAGCTAACAGCACTTAAATGTGTTTTCACTAATGAGGACAGTTAAAGGGCTTGTATGTCAAGTTTCTTACCAGACATCAGCATTAAGGAGAAAAGACTTGTACATACATGTTAAGTCATGAGAAACTTTTTTACAATATGATGAATAGAACGTGAAAAATCAGGGCAGACTGCAAAAGTCTCTTCGAAATTGATGCATAATAGGATCTTTCTGAAGAAACCTAGATTCATCCACAGAAGTGAACCCTCAGATTTTTAGTATTTGCAGAGATATTCTATATATCCATATATAGAAGGCAGCATTGGCTACTCTTAGAATAACCGGGCAGGAAAGTTTTGATTGGATGTATCATTTCACATCACAGGGCTACTGAGGCTGTCCTCCCAACAAGTAAGATCCTATACGCTCAGGGCAGTCAGCTTTCCCACCTCTGATTAGAAGGCAAGCAAGCCTGGGGTCATTCAAAGTCAAAGATCACTAACTCTCTTTTAGTGTGAATAACTTTGTCCCAAATAATATCCAAGAGCTACACCTACCACTAAGTCCATAAAAATAGTTCTCAGAAGTATTTGAAAGACTCAAAAAAAAAAAAATCAATCAAAGGAACACCCATCACGCTACAAATTTTTTTTTTCTTTTCTACACTGAGATAAGCATCTTAGAGTTCACTGTTGGAAAATCTGTATCCTCATTGTCTAGTGCATACAGACCTAAGAGGAGAGGTGCTGTTTTCTGAATCATCCTGGCCACACGAGCAAGGGGTGCAGGGAGGCAGCAGATGGACCTTTTCCCTCCCTTACAGAAGCCAAAGATTCTGGATGCAGTGCACTCTGGCGACAAGGCTTCATCTTTCTTTTGGGGTCGGGGCATAGGGATGAGGTCTATTTCTTATTTAGAGGATCTGTGGAAGAAAACTAGTCTGTGCATTCTTCTGGCTCACCCAGGCACCCCTGCATTCTAATACTGCCAACCCCAGCTGTCAGGAGTTATTTATTCTTGAATTTCCAAGAAAAACCCGGATGCCTTCACTGACACAGAAGAGCTCCCATCTGGCTAGGATAGCGTAGAGAAGGTGCCACAAAGAATTTACTCAGTATTTAAGTCAATCTCCAATGGGATAGCTCAATGATGGCTTATGCCCAGGTCTGTAAAATAAGGAGTAAGAGAAGAGGACCAGGAGGTAGAAAGTCTGGACAGGGGCATAAGCAAATGTTGTTTTAAGTTTTCTCACTAGCATCATCTTAGGATGTTAGATTTTGCAAGAAGTAAAATCATTCACTCCCTGAAAGTTGGAACAATATGGTTTAAACATCCTATTTTTTAATCAACATACAGGAGAATCAACCACTCCTCTAGCAGTGGACACAGTGGTGCCTGCCCAGAACTCCTCTCTCAGACAAAAGCACGCATGCCCCCAGATGATGACAGCATTAATGGCTGATGACTCACAGCTGAGTACCTCCTACCTCCTGGTGATTGCCCTTGGCTGGAAAAATGCTTCCCCATTCCATCCAAAGTCACACCACTCTCAGGGGGGCAGTCACATCCAGTGACTAGTCTAAGTTATAGGTATGAAGGCTGAGCTCTTTTACACTAATTCAGGAAGGACTGCACTGGGTCCAGAGCTCCTCTGGAAACAAACTGAAGCCTCTGTTATAACTGTATCTAAGGCTACCTTCTACTTCTTCTTACACTGCTTCTTTTACTCTCCTATAAATTTTAGTCCCCAAAGTATTCTACAATAAACTTCCTGCATAAAAATCTACTTCTTGGACTCTTCTTCCTATTGAATTTGAACTTCAACATAAACCTGAAAGAGCTGGACCTGAAGGGCCTCTGTGTTTCCTGGTGAGTACACTTTAAAGATTTGAAGTAAGATTGAATTACCCTGAAGAGACAGGAAAGGGATATTAGAGGCTGTATGCAAAAGGGGAAGACCTGTGAGCTATTAAGAATAGCTTAAAAGAAATGTCTAGTTTAAATTTTGAAGAGGACCGCTCCTTAACATCTCAGTTTATTTTTGCTGAAAACACTATTGCTGATTTGATTCCTTGTTGAGTAGATTGCTATTTGGTAGAAATCTAAAGAAGATCTAGAACCTCCTTTAAGGTTAGAACACAGCCAAAAGGAAACTCTACAGGAGGGCACAACCAAATCCTGGTAGAACAGAGAATACTCTCCATCTCTCTCTACTCTGTACATTTGTCACTGTATATAAGGGGTGGGATTTGGTGGCATTCACAGGTAGAAGGAATATTTATGTAGGCTTCATTTGGCTATAAATAGAATTTATTGATTTAAATATGAACTGAAAATGAACCCTAATCTCCTTTTCCTTTCCAGATTTGATTCCTGAGTGAAATCATAAAAATATTTATATTTCCTTGGCAATACTTAGAACAGATAACGTGAAACATGCATTACATTTGCAGCAACAGAAGTACTTATTTCCAACTACATCAACTCTTTCTGTTGACTGTCAGCTCTGCAATCAACTTTTTTTTTTTTTAATTGGGGGTAGGGGCCTAACAGTGACCAAGATCCTTAACTTGCTGCACCACAGGAGAACACCTGCAATCAACTTTTATATAATTCCCTTTGTAGCTCTTGCTGTGAAGCTTGCAAACTACAGTTCCCATATTCTCTTGTCATCTGTCTTCAGGTTTCACCAAAGGGCAGCTCAAGTGAGTTTGAGAACAAGGAAAGAAAGGAGAAGCCAGTTCCTTTCTATGTTTGGCAACAACTTCATCAGTGGCCCTTCTAGCACCTTCTAATATTTTATAATCATTATCCTGCATTAAACTCCTCTCTGCTTGAAATATCTAGAGTGGTTTCTATTTTTTTGACTGTTACTGAATATTCATAGAGGGTAGAAGGGCTATTATTTATGAGGTTAACTCTGTCTTTCAAGAAGATATTTTGGCCTATTAATGGACCTTGACTTTTTATAACATTATTGCAATTTCCAATTTACTGACCTCAAAGAAATCATTGAACTTTTCTGAGATCTTGTTTTTTTAGGAAAATGCAATGCAGGGCTTGAACTTCATAAAATTTAAGGAAGCTCTTGACTTTAAATTTTATGAATCCAAGGAAACTACTGGGTTTTCACTAATCCTTAAAGTTTTCTTGTTTGAAGGTCAGGCTCAAAAAACAATGGTAGAAGTGTCAGATGGTTATGGACTTACAGTATAATTATTTGGAGAATGCTTGGTATTTTTAACTCGTGTCAGCAAGCAGTTTATCATACGACAGCAGCAGGGAATCAGAAATGTACTACATTTTAAAGTTATCATAAAGTACTTTACAAATTCAATAATAAGGGATTCCTACTTGTTTGACACATAAATTTGAGCTGTGCATTTTCCCCTAAAAGCCTAAAGCTAACAGAGTACAGTATTGACACTATATTCTAAGAAACTCTTAAGAAGTAGCTAATCTTGCAATAAATAGAAAATGATTCATTGGTCATAGACAGTAACTGATGTAACTGATAATCAAGATATGTACAAATGTCCTTCATAGAAAATAATCTGTTATGTGAATGCTAACAACTTAGATATTAACAACTCAAAAAATACTACTGCTGTCATTTAAATACATAACAAAATGTGTCCTAAATCTGCAATTTGTTAAGCATACATGTTTCAGAGCCACAGAAACTGCTGGGATCATGCTCAAGTCATGCATCTAGTGAGAGATCTTTCTTAGCTTCCTAACTACAAGGCTTCACCCTCATCAACTATCTTTTGTTTAAACTGTAATCATGCAAAATTACTGGGAGTGAAAGCTTTTGTTACTGGCAGTCACAGAATAATGTACAATATTGGAAAGGCCTTTGCCATTTCCCCAATTGACGTTCCAAGTCAGGATTGCATTTGAATCTATCATTGTCACCTGGTTGTCACAAAGAGTCAAACATAAGCTGTGCATTTTAAATACCATTGCTACATATGCTGTTTTGTCTGTTTCAGCAAAGTAGCATACACATGTCTGAATTCATCACACATCAAGACAATGGTTTCAAACCTTCAAATTTGTGTTCAGAATATGCATGAATCACCTTAGAATTAAGCAATAACATTCCTAAATATAAGAAGTGATGTTACCTTAAAATTAATTGATCTTCAGTTTATTTTGGAAGCTAGCCATTTATCCATACTAATTCTTTCTTAAACCATATGGTCTGAATTTTGAAATTAAGACTGTTTATAAAATACAAGATTTATAATAGCTATTTCCTGAAATATTATGCACTGTTAAACAATCTCTACTAAACTCAGAAAAAATGGAATTATTCTAAAATAATATGCACACTTCAATTGTCATATATAATGACAGATTCTAAAATTATGCAAATTACAATATGAGCAGGTGCATATAAACAGCACAGGCTAAGCATGGAACTGCATTATTTAAGTATCACAAACATTCATATTTATCTCTCCATTAATTATAGATTAAAAAATGATCTTATACAAACTCTAGTGAAGTATTCTGTTATCTCATATACCTTACAGGCAAAATAAAGAAAGATTCTTATTTCAGTGTATTAATTATCTATTATTACCTAACAAACTACCCCCAAACTTAATAGTTTAAAACAAAAATTTTTGTGGGTCAGAACTTCAGGCACAGCTTACTTGGATCTTTAATACCAGGGTATTTCACGGACTACAGTCAAAATGTTTCTGGTCTGTAGTCATCTTATGTTTTGACTGGGGAAAGATTCTCTTCCAAGTTCACATAGTTGTTGGCAGGACACAGTTCCTCAGGGGTTCCTGGGCCTCACTTCCTTGCAATCTGTTGGCCAGAGAACAACCTCAGATTCTTGCCACAAAATGTTCTCCAGAATGACAGCTTATTACATCAAAGCATTCAAACCAAGAAGGCAAAAGAGAGATTCCTCTAGCAACACTGAAGTCACAATCTTTTGTAACCTAGTAATAGTAGTAACAATTGACTGCTGCTATATTCTACTGGTTAAAAGCAGTCCCTCAAGGGACATAAGGATATATACATATATATATCAAATCAGAGCTACAGCTGCTGGCCTATATCACAGCCACAGCAATGTGGGATCCAAGCTGCATCGGCAACCTACACCACAACTCACAGCAATGTTGGATCATTAACCTACTTAGCGAGGCCAGGGATCGAAATCACATCCTCATGGATACTAGTTGGGTTCATTGCCGCTGAGCATAGGACCTCCTATATTTTTTAACAATACTCCCTTCCCCTTTTGAAAATCAATCTTTAAAATATGTTTTCCAAACATTAGCTTCTCCAGGTAATATTTCCCTACTATTTACATCAGAACTAAAGCCAGGAGGGCAATGCAAAAATATTCCTCCTCCATTAGAAATGGAAGCATATTTAAAGGAAAACTATTTCATCACCCTGGAGATAAAATAATCCCCAGAATAAGTAACCAAACATGTTTATAAGCAATGAATAATATATATTTTCACTTCACGTGCTTGAATTATTATTTCTCACTCAATATAGTAGATAAGGGAAAACTGAACCTTAATCCCCAATATCCATGATTCATTTTCTGATAATAAAATTACGTATTTAAAGAGGTATGTACTTTTTCAAGTTAACAGAACATTATTAGTACACTTCACAATAGAAACAAATTCCATATTCCAATCTCTTTTTAGCTTATGTAAACGACTGATAAGAAATGGATTCAGTATAATGAGTTATCAACAATGAATAAAACATTGAAGACAATGTGTGGAAAACATACATAGTCAGTATCTAATGTAATATTGTTTCCCAATTGTAAAATAGCTGAGAAAACTTGTTTAATGTTAAGAAAAGATATATAAGGCCTAAAAGCATTAAATAGGTAACAAGTCACCTGTTGTTGTTCATGTGTGTTAGCACAGATGGGTTAAAGCCACATTAATTTCAAGAAATTTCATAATGTGTTATCTGTGTATTTCCTCTAGGGCCAAAATCTATATTCAGATGCTGCCATTTTAAGAACAAGAAGAGCAGAACGAAGCAGCAGATGAAAAAGCATGAAAGAAAAAGCATTCATCACAGAGAGTGTTCTCCGGTGCTCACCTTCCTCCCTCTGTGGTTTCAAAGTCACAGATTTTCTCTGCACTCAGCCAGGTGTGGTATGGAAGTTTGCAGATTAGCAAACTTATCTGTAAAATAATTGTTTTCTTCAACATAAACTGAAACATACACTCTGTTAACATACAAAGATATGCTGATTCCCATTATAAAATATATTTCTATAACATGAGAAAGATATAAAATATTCTTCTGTTTAATTACAATGTAAATGAATTATTTGGCTAAAAAGTGAGCAAAATATTTTGCTGTTTGACATTCCTTCTCTATCTACATCCTTTGAGGTTTTTCCCTTGGAAAATTTAACATCAACTTTTCATCTAATATTTTCTCTTTTAACTCGGTACTCTATTATACTCTTTTTCTTTTGTTTTGTTCTTATTATTGTTTTTTAATGATTTTTATTTTTTTTCATTATAGTTGGACTACAATGTCCTGTCAATTTCTACTATACAGGAAAGTGACCCAGTCACACACACACACACACACACACACATACACATATACATTCTTTTTGTCACATCATCCTCCATCATGTTCCATCATAAGTGACTAGATATAGTTCCCTGTGCTATATACAGTAGGATCTCATTACTCTTTTTTTTAAATTTTTATTGTCAATATCAGGCTCCAGTGAAATGGGATTTCTTTGCTATCCTGTTCTGCTACCCCCTTCACTTTATCTTTGAGGAGAAAGGCTGTTTGTTATTTGTCAGATTCAAAGACAGATTAGGATTTCAAACGTATAGAATGATGGATATGGCTTAACCTTCCTATTTCCTAGAGCCTGGAGACACAAATAGGCTGGAGGCTCTCCTGCTACTTCATGAAAGCACCATCATCTCTCTGATTTTGTCACGTCACTGGCACTTATTTCCTCACTCTGCCCATTCTCTCTCCCAGGCAACTGGGACTGTCAGGTGGACAGCCGAACTGCACCTCTGCTCAGGACATGCCTAGGCAGGAATGCTTGGGCAAGAGGCTCTAGACATGGAAGAGTTCTCTCTGATCTTCTGGGTCTCTTATGCTTTTACTTCACTCTTCTTTGTAGATTTTTACTGTCTTTCCTTCCTCTAAAGTCACAGGATCCATCTTATTTTAAGATGCAAGCTTAGAGACAGTTAAGATCAATCAAATTATTCAGCCTGCTTTTGTTCTGAGCCCTAGCTTGTTTCTAACATATATTTAAAAAAAGAAAATCCGGAGTTCCCATTGTGGCTCAGTGAGTTAAGAATCCTACTAATATTCATGAGGATGCGAGTTTGATCCTGGGCCTCACTCAGTGGGTTAAATGATCTGGCATTGCCACAAGCTGTGGTGTAGGTGGCCGATGTGGCTCAGATCTGGTGTTGCTGTGGCTGTGGTGCAACTATGGCTCCAATTCAACCCGTAGCCTGGGAACTTCCATATGCCACAGGTAAGGGCTTAAAAAGACAAAAACCAAAATCCTCCATGTGGTCCAACTGACCTCACCATAAAGCTGTAGAGTGTGATTTCTGGCATGTGATTCTTCATGAGAATAGCTCTGATTCCTAGGAAAGGTACTTGCTATTCATTTTAACATACACTTTTATATTTTTATAGCTTACTGTTTACTTACAAAGTTGCATTAATTTCAGGCATGCAGCAAAGTATATCAGTTATGCATATATGTACATCCATTCTTTTTCGGATTATTTTTCCATACAGCTTACCACAGTACTGAGTAAATTTCACTACTATGCAGTAGGTCCCCGTTACCCATCTATTCTACATTCAATAGGTTGTACATATCATTCCTAACCTCCTAATTTATCCACACCTCCCATGCTTCCCCTTTGGTAAACATAAGTTTGGTTTTGAAATCTTAGAGTCTGTTCTGTTTTGTAAATTCTATAATATTGTTCCTATTAGATTCCACATATTAGTGATCTCATGTATTTGTCTTTCTCTGTCTGACTTATTGCACTTAGTATGATAATTTCTAGGTATATCTGTATTGCTGTGAACGGCGTTATTTCATGATTTTTTTTAAGGCTGAGTAATATTTCATTGTATATATGTACCACATCTTCTTCATCCATTCCTCTGTTGATGGACAATCTGGTTGCTTCCATGTCTTGGCTACTGCAAACAGTACTGCAATGAATACTGGGAGTGCATGTATATTTTCGAATTATGTTTTTCTCCAGATAGATGCCCAGGAGTGGGATTGCTGGATCATATGGGTAGTTCTGTATTTAGTTTCTTAAGAAGGCTCCATACTGTTCTCCATGGTAGTTGCACCAGCTTACATTCCCACCAACAATGTGGGAGAAAACAAGAGTTCCCTTTTCTCCATACCCTTTCCAGCATTTATTGTTTGTAGAGTTTTTGATGACAGCCATTCTCACTGGTATGAAGTGATACCTAAATTGTAGTTTTGATTTTCCTTTCCCTAATAATTAGTGATTTGAGCATCTTTTCATGTGTCTACTAGCCATGTGTCTGCCTTCTCTGGAGAAATGTCTGTTTAGATCTTCCGACTATTTTTTCAATTGGGTTGCCTTTATTTTTAAATATAAAGCTGTATGATAAGATATTTTGGAGATAAATCCCTTTTTGGTTGCTTTGTTTGCAAAGATTTTTTTTTCCCATTGTGTGGGTCATCATTTTGTTTTGCTACTGGTTTCCTTTGCTATGCAAAAAAACTTTTTAGAACACTCTCTAACACTATACACAAAAATAAACTCAAAATTGATTAAAGACCTATATGTTAGACCAGATAATATAAAACTCCTAAAGGAAAACATAGACAGACTACTCTTTCACATGAATCACTGAAATATATTTTTTAATAAAAGTCTTTTTATTTAATAATTTTATTTAAATTTTTTTATTTCCCCAGTACAATTTTTTTCCTACTGTACCGAATGGTGACCCAGTTACACATACATGTATACATTCCTTTTTCTTCCATTATCATGCCCCATCATAAGTGACTAGACATAGTCTTCAGTGCTACACAGCAGGATCGCATTGGTAATCCGTTCCAAAAGCAATAGTTTGCATCTATTATTTTTGATCTACTGCCTAGGGTAATGAAAATAAAAACAAAAATACAAAAGGAAAGGCAGTTTTTAAAGGACAGATTGTAGCCTCCTGATTTTTCTCTTTCCCCCCTCTCCCTCTGTCTTGTCACTTCTCGATTTTAAAAATATACACAGCATAGTTGTACAAACACATATTTTACAGATGATTTATTTTCATAAATATTACATATATTTTAAAATGCATTTATATATGTGTATTATATGTAGAATATATGAAAAAATATAGTGTATCTCTCTCTATATATATATATATACATATATATAAATTAGATGTACATGGTCCTTTTAAAAAAATCTTACATAAATGCTCAAGAAATAGATGAGTTTGAAAAATACCAGGGAAGGTTCACATTAGCTGGCGTCATAGTATTTAAACATTCAATGACCTACAAGTAAAATAACATGTCTACTTTAATAAACGAAAAATGAACAAAAAGATGATTTCACAACTACGACTCTATACTAGCCATATAAAAGTAGACTCAGAAGACACTCATTACCCTCAAGAAGAGGACAAAGGACTCTTGGGATTACTAAACCTCATAGAGAAACTGATGATAAAAAACAAATCTGGAGTTCCCGTTGTGGCGCAGTGGTTAACGAATCCGACTAGGAACCATGAGGTTGCGGGTTCGGTCCCTGCCCTTGCTCAGTGGGTTGACGATCCGGCGTTGCTGTGAGCTGTGGTGTAGGTTGCAGACGCGGCTCAGATCCCGTGTTGCTGTGGCTCTGGCGTAAGCCAGTGGCTACAGCTCCGATTAGACCCCTAGCCTGGGAACCTCCATATGCCACGGGAGCGGCCCAAGAAATAGCAAAAAAAAGACAAAAAAAACCCCAAAAAAACAAAAAACAAATCTGACAATACTGCTTTTACCTCAAGGCTGTACCTGGGTGCCCACCATAAAATTGTTCCTGATGCTCCGTCAGACGGAACTGGAAACTCTCTTGACTTTGGCCCTTTTTGAACCATGTTTTATATACACACACACAAACACACACACATATATATATATATATATATATATATATATATGTTTCATACAGTAATAATCTTAGTAAACTCTTTCAGAGTAAGGACATCTTTAATGTCATTTCTCAGATAACATACAGATATCAACACATTTGTTCCATAAAAAATTATTTTCTTGGGAAGAATACTATTGTTATTCACATTCGCATGAAGGAGCAGATTTATATGCTCAAAGGTATCTACTGAGTGTCTTCCCTGTGGAAGACACTGTTCAAGGCATGTGGGGTTTGTGACTGAATTAAATATATAAGAATCCCTGCTTTCACAGAACTTACATCTCAGTGGGAAATATAGACAATAAAGTAAATATAATGAGTAAGTAAAACAGATTAACATACAATGTGTAACAGAAGGATAAGCCGGGGCAAGATAAGGGCCAGTGGGAACCAGGGGGAAAGACTGCTCAGGTAATGTCAATCAGGTGATAACAAGCAAAATGCAATAAGGAAGTTTTGCCATGGGTTGAAAGCTGCCTAAATTTGGTGCATACAGAAATTCAAAGATTTAGGTTAACTCAGAACACACTGAAAACATGACTAAAACAATAGCTCCAAACTATTTAATGTATTTCCAAACTAGAAAACAGAAACAGACTTTCAGAATATAAAGACTTATTTTCTAAAAGAAAATTGAAGTGACTATTTTAAACAGTCCTCAAAATAGGAACCTAAGAACAGACTGCGCATTATTTCTCTAAGAAAGCTAAATGCTATTATAGCCACCCAATTCGCATGCCAGCTGAGAATATTTATGTTAATAAAAAAATATATTTCTTAGTGAATTTGGTGCTTATCAGGCACCCATAGCGAAACCTTTTTTTGTTTGTTTTTAAAAATGTCTTAATTAAAAAGGCACAAGGCAACTATGCAGAGGAAACCTCAGAATTAAATTTAAGGTTATTGCTCAAGACATCTTTTGAAGATATGTCATTTAGTACAGGCTTAATCAATTGCTTTTTTACTGAAAGCCCTTTCATAAAACTGAATGACTTTCCCTCTCCAGTGCAACCATCAACTGCTTAAATCAATACCGATGAAATCATTCTGCACAATACCACCTGAGCTACAGAGGATAATTTACCAACTATAGAATCATACATATTAGACACCATACAGAAAATGTACACCAAGTGCCAAACATATGTCAAAAACCTCTGTCCCTGATAGGAGAACTAAACAGGGCAAAGAAATGAACTTCAACTCCAAACCTTATTTTGAAGGTACTCACGAGGTACTCAGCCTTCATAAAGCCACACATGCCATCATGAAGTATGTTAACTCCTTTATCATATCGAAAAAAAATGTAATTTTATAGTCATGAAAGAGTTCTACACAAAAACCAAAATATTTAGGATGACTGTTTCAACAAACTTCTATCAACAATAGCACAGTCATGGAGTTCCCGTCGTGGTGCAGTGGTTAACGAATCCGACTAGGAACCATGAGGTTGCGGGTTCGGTCCCTGCCCTTGCTCAGTGGGTTAACGAACCGGCATTGCCGTGAGCTGTGGTGTAGGTCACAGACGCGGCTCGGATCCTGCGTTGCTGTGGCTCTGGCGTAGGCCAGTGGCTACAGCTCCGATTCGACCCCTAGCCTGGGAACCTCCATATGCCGCGGGAGCGGCCCAAGAAATAGCAACAACAACAATAACAACAACAACAAAAGACAAAAAAAAAAAAAAACAATAGCACAGTCTTGGTTTATACCTATTTTTGATTAAGGAATTCTTAATTCTTATTAGATGACCTCTAGGATAGGACCTCATTGTCTTGTAAAATCTGAGGTATACTATAACTTTTATTTATGCATCTACAGAAAAAGTATATATGTCAATCAATCTTCTAGGTGATAAGCATAAAACATTATGATATTAATAGTATTACTCCTCAGGAAGCTCAAAGTCAAGTCGAGAAATTCATATCTATTTTCTATAGTTGTAACAAGATACATTTTAAACACTGAATCTAAAATATGAATGTAATTACTTCCATCTGAAGGAGTCTTGGATAACCAGAGGATCAAGAAGAAAGAAAAAGACAAAGGTTTGCATCCTAAAATTTAAATTTTTGCATTTGCTTTAGATTTTAAATAAATGAAGAGCTCTTAAATTGATGAATAAATACCAATTAATTAGATAAGATCCATTTATTACCCTTGGTCTTGTATTTTTTTATAACTTAACATATGATGCACTATTATTTACTGATATAAGAGGTGTCCAAGAATTTGAAGGCTTTCCAATAATAATTATGCCTTGCTGATCATAACAATGACTACAATATATAATGTTGATTTTTAAAAGTGAGGAAAAATTATTATTATATTTGCAGTGAATGAAAGAAAATATGTGCCAGAAATGAGATCTTGTCTATTTTTAAATCTGTCATGAATAGTTGAAGAAAGTAGAACAGATACAAAAATATACATTTAGTTCATTCCACAATATTATTAAGCAAGTCCCTTATGATCCAGAAGAATAGAAAATTAGAGTACCTTGTCACTAACTTCTTGATAACTTTGCTTTTATTTTCATGTGTGTAAGGTTAGGTAGTTAAGGGTGCTTTTCTGTTCACATATAATAAGATCTCAAGAAGGAATAAGTAAAAATAAACATGAGAGAGCATAGGGAGTTTATGAATTTTCATTGAACTTGGTATAAGTTATTTTTGGAAAGTTACAACATGAGATCCCTAAAGCCAATCACAGATGTAATAAAAGGTAATGAGAATTAGAGTCTAAGTTGGTAGTGTATTACATTTAATTATTATTTTTTTATTACTCGTTTTTTCTACATTTCACGTATATTTAAATAGGAATATTTACATTTAACATAAGTGATGTAAGAATTTTAAATATGAGTTATGTTGATGCAAAAAAATTCAAAAGGATTATATCTGAATATGCATATAGATTTTCAAAATCTTGGAGCCAACATAAGCTCCTAAAATATACATACATAATATTTAAAATACAGATTCTTTTTTTAAAAAATAACAGAGAAAAAGAGACCAACTAAAACAAAATTATGTCACTACTGCAATCGCTCAAGTTTCCTGGACCTGAGAATGATGTCATCACTGAACTTTTCAGAACCATTACACAGGTTTAATTTATGTTCTGCAAAATGCTGCCATTCTGAAAGTTCAGTCTAAGTGTTATTTACTGTATTGGAGCATTCAAAATCAACCAAGTACTGAAATTCTCTAATAACTGACTGACATTTCATTTAACCTTTTTAGCTAAAATAGCACATAGAGCATAGAGTTTATTTCATTGAATCGATCATACCAGGTGAGGCTAATCTTTACTTGAATCAACAAGCCAGAGATAATAATGTGACATAGCAGATCTTTTATTAATGAAAATATTAGTTACTCCTAGGGGAATGTAAGGCCATGGAACTCTTTCAAATAGATTGTTAAACCTTCGATGAAATATTACTAAAAATATAGAACATGTTCATTTACTTGGCAAAAAAAAAAGTTCTTATAAAAGTATTCTTAGTTCTTGGCAAAAAAAATTGTTTTAAAAATATTCAGCTTAATCATTATGACCTCATTGTGATTATCTATAAAAGAAATAATTCAGGAGTTCCCGTCGTGGCGCAGTGGTTAACGAATCCGACTAGGAACCATGAGGTGGCGGGTTCGGTCCCTGCCCTTGCTCAATGGGTTGACGATCCGGCGTTGCCATGAGCTGTGGTGTAGATTGCAGACGCGGCTCGGATCCCGCGTTGCTGTGGCTCTGGCGTAGGCCGGTGGCTACAGCTCCGATTCAACCCCTAGCCTGGGAACCTCCATATGCCGCGGGAGCAGCCCAAGAAATAGCAACAACAACAACAACAAAAAGACAAAAGACAAAAAAAAAGAAATAATTCAATTACTAAGACTATTGAGAAGATATTACTAAAATTAATGTTCATGTATTAATCATGAGATTTGAGATTAAATACATTAAATACATTCTCTTTACGTTGTCAAAGGCATAAAGGAGTCAAGATTCCCATCCAGGTTCTTTAAAAAAGTAACAATCAAAGGGATTCCTCAATTTCCTGAGATCATGTATCCTATTATTACCACGAAAAGATTCTTAAAATTCTCTTATGACCTTAAGGTACAACAGACCAAATTTTCTATGAAGACTAACTTTAAAAAAAAGGACTGTGTGTTTGTCTTTGAAAGTATAAGAGAGCCACCAAGGGTAGGACTAGAGTGGCCAAGATTTTGAAGACAAGGAAAACTCAATGAGATGATCATGACATTCTACACCATATATTTTTCCTCAAGGTATTTGCTCCCTTTTTAAAGCAGAATGGAACAAGAGTGTGAAAGGCCTCAGAAGAATCTCGAAAGTAAAGCAGTAGCCAACCAGAGATTTTAGAAGTCTCCCAGGGTATGAAAAATAATAACTGGATTTTAGGGCTACGAAAACTGCCTGGACTTGAGGGGAGGTCTTGGAGTAACAGGAACCCAAAGAAGTGAGTGTGACCTGTTCTAATTCTCCATTTGAAACACCTGCCAATTTCCAGGAAGTACAAACTAAGCAGAGTACAGCAACTAAGAAAGTGGCTGAGAAGCTAACCGAACCTTGGTAGTCTCATTGTGCAAAGCAGACAAGTTCAGGTTTTAACAATGAAGAGGGCCCACATACTCCCCCAGTATTTAATGGGACTCTATTTTGTGAGGGAAAAATCAAAATCAACCAAGCCTTATGTAGAATGAAATCTGGTCTTGAATCTATCCAACCCCTGACTGCATTAAGATACTACTCCCCAAGTCTATCTGCCTCCTAATAGTATATGTATACACATTATTTTTTAAAAGACCTCCTCTGTTGGAAGAACATGTAATTCAGGTATCCTACATGTTTATTATAAATATGTCCAGGAATTGATAAAAAATTATTAAGTATAAAAAGAAATAGGACATAGGGAATAGATTAGTATATGAACATATTTCTTTGCTTTATCTGACAAGTGGGCCTACAAGCAGTTACAACCTACTAGCAATGAACAGGACCAACTTCAAGATTCTGGTTTTTAACACCAATGAAGGAAATCAGAACCCCTTAGAGACATGACCAATTCCAGGAATAGGTCAGGAAATATACAAGAGGAGCCTGGATTATCCTATAATAGTAGCAAGAAAGGAAATTCTAAAAAGAAAGAATAAGGAGGCCCTGGCACTCAAAGAGGCACAGTAGTCAACTGAAAGCATTCCCAATGGCCAGATATGGAACAATTTGGGCAATAAAGAAATAGTAAAATTTGAGTTCCCATTGTGGCACAGCAGAAAGGAACCACGAGGTTGCAGGTTCGATCCCTGACCTTGCTCAGCAAGTCAAGGATCCAGCATTGCTGTGAGCTGTCGTGCAGGTCACAGACACAGCTCTGATACCAATTGCTGTGGCTGTGATGTAGGCCAGGAGCTACAGCTCCGATTTGACCCCTAGCCTGGGAACCTCCATATGCCATAGGTGCAGCTCTAAAAAGACAAAAAGACAAAAAAAAAAAAAAGAAAGAGTAAAATAAATTATTAACTTAATAAATAAATAAAGGAATAGACAAATTGCCTATGGAGAAGAGTTCCAAATAAGCTACGTAGATATTTTATCCCTAAAAAGGTGGGATATAATTCCCACCTTTTTATCCCTAAAGAGGTGGGATATAATTCCATACCCTTAAGGATGGACTGCTCAAAATGACTTCATTCCAAGGAATACAGTACAGAAAGGTAGAAAATATGTAAACAGCATTGGTGAAATTCATCAATCACTACTTTAGTCAGGTATCAAGATTAACATCGACAGTGATAATTCATGTTGGTGAGAATAGTACTGACTGATGTGTTTCCCCCCCCCCAACAGTAATTCCAATTGAACCATGCAAAAACAGACAAATTCCAATACAGAAAAATCCTCAGGATACCTGACCAGTGTTCTTCAAAACTTTCAAGGTCCTCAAAAACAAGAAAAGTTTTGGAAAATGAGACACCTAAGGTGACATTACAACTACATGTAAACTAAATGTATCCTGGAACATAAATAAGAGAACATTAGTTTAAACCAAGAAAATCTGAACAAAATGTGTACTTTAGTTGATAATAATGCATGGATATTGGTCCTGTATGATAAATGACCCATACTAATGAAAACTGTTAATAATAGTGGAAATTTTTGTGGGAATATATGGGAATTCTCTCTATTACCTTCAAAGCTTTTCTATAAATCAAAAATTATCTCATACTAAGTGAAGTAAGTCAGAAAGAGAAAGACAAATACCATATGATATCACTTATATCTGGAATCTAATGAACAGCACAAATGAACCTTTCCACAAAAAAGAAACACATGGACTTGAAGAACAGACTTGTGGCCGACGGGGAGAGGGAGGAAGTAGGATCATCTGGGACTTTGAGGTTAATAGATGCAAACTATTGCCTTTGGCATGGATAAGCAATGGAATTCTGCTGTACAGCACTGGGAACTATATCTAGTCACTTACGATGGAGCATGATAATGTGAGAAAAAAGAATGTATACAAGTATGCGTAACTGGCTCACCTTGCTGTACAGTAGAAAATTGACAGAACACTGTAAAGCAGCTATAATGGAAAAAATAAAAATCATTTAAAATTTAAAAAATTTATTCTAAACAAAAGGAAAAGTTTATTAGATAAAAAAGAAATGGGGACAAAATAAAAATTTGAGTTTTAAAAACAGACCACAAGTGTTCCAGAGATTGAAGCTAGCAGCCACAGATATCAAAATAAGTATGATTAAAATTAGGAAAAATACAATAACATGATGAATTTCATGAGGATACTATTTTTGATTAAATAATGGTTATAAAACTAAACAATACAGTAAATGAAATTAGGTTTGAACAGCAAATAAGAATCTATTAAAGAGAGGATTACCAAACTTAAATGGCAAGTGACAAGAAAACAAAGTGAAGAACAGCGTAGTTAGAATGATTAATTTATAAGGAGCCTGTTGAACAAGCAAGATATACGGATAGCAATTAATCACATATAAACATACATACACACTTTCACACACACACACACACACACACACGCACACACAACTTTTTGTCCCATCCCACCTTTAAAACTTCATTCATTGTAAAAATTAGTTTCTCCTGACACTGGATTAGAAACTCTGGCAAAACAGTGACTATTGAAGTATTACGGATATTTCCACATGATTTTTTTTAAATCATAAATCCAGCCTGGATATTTTCCGGTTTTGTTTTTGTTTTTTTCTTTTTTTTAGGGCCACACCTGCAGCACATGGAGGTTCCCAGGCTAGGGGTCAAATCAGAGCTATAGCTGCTGGCCTAGACCACAGCCACAGCAACGCAGGATCCTAGCCGAGTTTGCGACCTGCACCACAGCTCACGGCAACATCGGATTGTTGAACCACTGAGTGAGGCCAGGGATCGAATCTACATCCTCATGGATCCAGTCGGGTTAGTTAACCACTGAGCCACGAAGAGAACTCCTAGCCTGGATATTTTCTAGTCCCATATAATAATGTCTAGTTCCACGTAAAAACTAAAACTATAAAGTTAACTTCATCTTTTTCCCTTGTTCCACTTTGAAGTTGTTTCAGATTTTAAGCCAGCAATTGGGAAGAAGCTAGAGGTCTTTTTTCTTTTTTCTCTCCCCACCCTCCTTCACTCTCTAGCAGCTCTTTCTCTACTTTAACAGGTTTTGGGAAAGGAGAGGCAGAAAAAAAGGAACTTCTTACTTGGCCTCTGGGCTTCCTGCTTATTGGTCCTGAAAGATGATTAAAGCTGACTCTCGTTCAGAGACAGTCTGGAGCTCCCTACCTGGGCCATGCACCAGGTCCCCTTTGCCAGACCCCTACAAGGATTTACCACTATTCCCAGTCATTTTTTGTGACATCTAGCACAGCTGTGGGGTATCCACTAGCAGGGTGCCAACTCTGTACTGTTGGTTTGTCCCTTGCATCTGTACTCAGTTTTATTGGACGAGATTATTTCACACACTTCCTCTTTCCCACAAGGTTTTTATCTGGCCACAGGAAGCACTCACCAACCTGACAGACTTATCTGATAAACTCTTACTTGATAAACTCAAGACAAACCTTATCCTTACAAATTTACTTCGATAAATTCTAGACCTTCAAGGCAACCCCACTATCATTCTCTTGGATACACTTTAAAACACCTAGTCTTCCAAGACTCTATAAATTTTCTAGGCACTGCTCAATACATATTCTGTGTTAGCTTTCTCAGGCATAATTCCATTCTTTGTCTCCCAGTTGCCTAGAGAAGACTTCAAATTCCCCAGGTGGTCCCTTTCTGAAGTGTCACTCACTCCAGTGACGCCTACTCTAGAAATGGAGTAAAGCTCCATCAAACATCCCTCAAGAAGAAGGGAAGACACTTATTTGGTAATGGGCCTCTCTCCAAATAAATCTCTGTACCAGTATCTCCTTTTTTTGCACTTTTTGGTTTCTTGATACAACCCATGAAACATTGTGAACTATGTTTTTCCTTTTCATATGGAAATTCCCCCAAATTTATGTGAAGTTAATATTTCCAATAAGTTTTGGTATTTTAATATACATCATATCTCCATCTAATTCAAAAGCAAGAAACCCTGTAATCACATCAAAACAGGAATAAAATTACTATTGGGGTTCTGTTCAAAACCCCCCAGAACATGCCAAGTCTCCATGACAGACCACGACAGAAGAGATTACATCAGCCTAACCATTACAACAAATACAATCATAAAAGTAGAGGAAATACAAAAGAACAACAGTTTAAAGGCATGGAGGAACGACCGAAGCATCCAGGACAGAAGAGACCATATCTGAGCAAAAAGGGAAGTGCACTAGGAAAGCCAAAATGTACTTCTTTTTCTTCAGAGCATTTTTAGCTTCATGACTCAGGAAATAAATCATGAAAGACACGTAAATCAAAACTACCATGAAATGTCAGCGCATATACAAAAACCCAACAATTCTTTAAAACAAAAACCCAACAATTCCATAGATTACAGAAATGTGGACCACCTGGAATTCTCAAATACTATATATTTGAATGTAATTCAGTTTTACCACTTTGGAAAAGCATTTGTCATTATCTGATAAAGTTAAATATATATGCACTACATTCAGCAATTCCACATACGAATATACACAACAGAAATAAGTGCATGTGTACAAAGAAGATGTTTACAAAAATATTTGGAGTAGTTTTATTTATAGTATCCTAAAACTACAAATAATTCAAATATACTCATCAAAACAAAAATGAGCAAATAAATTATTATATACTTGTACAAAAGAGTACTACTCAGAAATCAGGAAAGAATGTAGTAGAGCAACACGCAACAATAGGACTGAATTTCACAGATGTCAAGTTTAGCAAAAGAAGATAGTCCCATAAGAGCATTTCCCTTTTTTTTTTTTTTTTTTAAGGGCCGTACCTGAGGCATCCGGAAGTTCCCAGGCTAGGGGTCAAATCCAAGCTGCGGCTGCAGGCCTATGCCACAGACACAGCAATGCTGGTTCCAAGCCATATCTGCAACCTATGCCATAACTTGGGGCAACACAGATCCTTAACCCACTGAGCAGGGCCAGGGATTGAACTTGCATCCTCATGGATAGTAGTCAGGTTCTTAATCCGCTGAGCCACACTGGGAGCTACCCAAAAGCACATTTCAATAAGTGATGAGCAATGTCACAGCCTAGAAAGTTAATATTAAAAATATTATATTGAAATAATAAAAATAAAATCTAAATGCATGTAATAAATATGTAATTTATTACAAATGAAAATGAATGCTTTCAACATTTAAAATTCTATAGCCCTCTCTTTCATCAAGCAAAAAGAACAGTGGAAATGTTATACAGTCTGTTCTTCCTCTTTGGTGCTCCTGGTAATAATAGGCCTTATACCTATCATTACCTACTATTTTATATGTGATACCAAACACATATAAAAACAAAAATCAAAAAAGAGGCAACTCCAAGAATAACAGTCAGCAGTACTAGTGACAGCTGTAGAATCCTTCATTCTGTTGCTACATCTTCTATATTTCTGACCATTATTAGATATCATCCTTTGTATACGCTACAGTTTTGCTTTCTTGCAAACACAGAATAGTATTCATTTTTCTGTGCTGAAATTTCTTCTTCCTCTAAAGCCAAACTGAAGATATAAATTACTCAAAAGTGTAACCAGATAAGTCTATTAATTCTCCAGTGCTCCTGCCAGTTTTGCATTAGACCCCAGAGAGATGTTATCATGGTGTACCACATATTTAGACTGATGATAGAAATTCCTTCCTACCTCTGTCTTTTATAAGCATATAAGGCCATTTGAAGCATAGAAAGTTTTTGGTAATTCAGATAACATTTCATTGATCCAAAAATGGAAAAAAAAAAAGTGATTCTGATTCTTTATCCCTTATTTTGCCAGAAAAGAAGCAGCACTGATTACAGTAAAGGAAGAATGATTGATTGGTCTCTCCCTCTGTTCCTGGGTGCAGGAGCTCTGCCGCCTTCTACAGTGGATACTGGGCCTGGTGACCTGGCATCCAGGAGGTGAACATTCTCAACTGAATGAGGTGGCTCACACTTTTTGAAGAAAAAGATCCCAGACAAAGTCTGTTTTCAGTGTGCTTGAAAGTTAACAGCACTAATCGAGAAAAGAATAGGTAACTTAGTTTCAAATGTCTACGCTTGAACCTAATATGTTCAAATTCTGTTCATCTGTAACACCGGTGAAGAAATATCCCCTAGCAGAGTTCCCACTGTGGCTCAGCAGTAATGAACCCAACTGGTATACATGAGGATACAAGTTCGATCCCTGGCCTTGCTCAGTGGGTTAAAGATCCAGTGTTGCTATGATGGAGGTTGCTGTGTATGTGTATGTATTGTGTATGTGCTGCCATGGTGTAGGTCACAGACGCAGCTTGGATCCCATGTTGCTGTGGCTGTGGCACAGGCCGGCGGCTACAGCTCTGATTCAACCCCTAACCTGGGAACTTCCATGTGCAGCGGGTGTGGCCCTAAAAAGACAAAAAAAAAATTAAAAATAAAAAATCAAACTAACTTCAAGAGAAGAATTGATGTCTATCCTTTTTAAAATAAATGGAGGGATGATATCAAGTATAGAATCTTATTTTTTCTCCCACATATTTGGCCCCTTGCTAAAGACAAGCATCATAACCTACAATGGTGTCTTGATTGAAAACCAACAGATGAGAGGTAAAAAGTGTCATAAGCACCAATATGAAGTAGAAAACCTTCCTGCATGCAGTGCCCAGTGACCTTGGCTTAGCATTGATGCCCATAGCAGATTTCAGAGTGTCTGGAAGGCACTGGCTGTGGAAAATTTGATGGAGCAGGGAGACACCAACAGATCTTCTGCCTGTGGCATCACAACAAGCATCAATGGAAGGGAAGCCCAGAGCAAGGAAAAGAAGAAATGGCAACTGCTATGTGGCAACCAAGTAGAAGTCTGTAGGCAGAACACTAGATTCCCTGGGAATTTACAAAATGATTTGGGGGTATCTGAAGAATAACTAAATTCAAATGAGGCAAATACGGGTGAATTTAGGTAAATATTTCTGTTATTGATTTTGAAAGACAGTTTTGTCATTCACTTGTATAATCTGGGAAAATGTAGCTCTCTGGGCTTCAGTTTATTCATTTCTAAAGTATGAATGATAATACCTACCTGGAAGGACTATTGAGGAGATAAAATAAGGCCTAGTAAAATACAGCCTGGTAAAGCATAAATACTATATAAATGTTTGCTGTTATTATTACCACATTAACTAAGTCTACCACCAGAATGCTGTGTCTTGGGGAGGACATTATATTATCAATATTTTTTTTTTACATCATGGCAGGTAGAAGAACCCATAGTAGAGAAAGCTAAAATGAGAGAAAGTGAACAAAAAAGTTGACAAGGCTGGCAACTGCTGTTCATCTTTAAATTCCAAGCAAATAATAAAAATGGACACGCAAGTGCATTGACTGACTGCTTATTTAAGACACACTTTAAAGCTAGTTCAGGTAGGCAGGTTTTTGGAATGTGATAAATGAATTAAACTGTGTCGGTTTCAAACTGTCACCGCTAGAATCTAATTCAAATTTAAACAGCAATTTAAACAGTATAAAAGATTGCCCTCATCGGTCCTCCATAATCTTAACCTTTGGAGCTTTCCACAGAATAGATAGTAAATTGAATTAATTATTAGCCTTTCACCTTGGGGACCTAGGTAGAATCTGGCTGCTCAGAAGACAGCTAATGAGATTGGTAGCATCATTTCAGTCCCCAGTGTACTCTAATCCTCAACACATACCCACCTGTCGTATTTTCCCACTGCTTCTTTTTAGTGAATAAAATTCTAACAAGTCAAAGTTGGCTGACATTTAAAATCCCCTTTGTAAAAGGACATAGTGTATATACCAGCAAGGTCAGAATAATGTCATGTGTAGGAGATCACAGGGAAAAAAAGAAGTTAAAAGCAGTGTTCAACAACGGCTTTGATTCTAATTTGTTCCCATTATTCTTGGAGTATATTTCTATTTCTTACACCAAAGTAAGCATCCTATTATATATTCATTTATTCACTCATTTTTTATTTATTCATCTATTCAATAAGCATTTATGAATGAGCACCATATGCCAATCTGTGTGGGTCTTGGGTACTTATCATTGTAGAACTTATTGCCTAGCGGAACATAAAAACAAGTTAATAGGCAATTTAATTACTGTGCGATAAGAGGTGTTAAAGGAAAGGTAGGAGTTGCATAAACTGGGCTGCTGCGAAGAGTAAAGACGCTTCTTGGAGGAAATGACATCTAAGTTGAGCCATGAGAAATGAGTAGGCATTAATCAGCCTTGGAAAAGGAACAGAGGTCTAGGGAAGGATATCCCAGGAAGAAGAAATGGGATGTGCGCAGTCCTGGAACATTAAGTAATTCAGCAAAGCTACAACATAAGCATGAGGGAGGTGGGTGTCATGACAGTCAGAAGGACACTGAAGAGAAAAATAAACTGAGTACATCTCAAGACATTTAAAGGAATGTGGATTATATCTTGAAAGCAAGGGCAACTTATAAAGCATTTTCAGTAAGAGAGTCGCCATCTAAGATTTGCATCTTAGAAAGATAATTCTGCCTGAATTTACATGGGGACAAGGGTTTGCTCCCTGGCCTCACTCAGTGGGTTAAGGATGCAGCGTTGCCGTGAGCTGTGTATGTAGGTTGCAGACACGGCTCGGATCCTGCACTGCTGTGGCTATGGTGTGGGCCAGCGGCTATAGCTCTGATTGGACCCCTAGCCTGGGAACCTTCATATGCCGCAGATGTAGCCCTAAAAAGACAAAAAGATAAAAATAAATAAGTAAATAAATAAATAAAAATTAAAGTTGTTAGATCACTTGTAATGGAACATGATGGAGAATAATGTGAAAAAGAATGTGTGTATATATATATATATATATATAACTGGGTCACTTTTCTGTACAGCAGAAATTGACAGAATATTGCAAATCAACTATAATAATTTTTTTTTGAAATAAAGTAAATAAAATAAAAACTAAGGTTGTGAGTTTGGACTTTTTGTGTGAATTTTCGTTGTTATGTTGAGGGTAGAAATTTGAAGTTGAAAAATGTTATGTTAAAGAAGTTTTAAAAATTTACTTTCAGAGTTTTATATCCTTATAAATACCCAAGTCTGATGCTTTTTTTTATTACTCAAATGAATTTATCACATCTATAGTTGTATAATGATCATCACAGTCCAATTTCACAGGATTTCCATGCTTTTGTATCTCTGGTTTATGCATCTAATTTTTAATAGGTCAGTAACTAACATATTACATTTGTATACAAGTAAGAAAATTCTAAATCAGGTTTGTCAAGCTTCATTTTTAATATTTTGAACAGAATTTTTTAAAATCCATTTATAAAAGAAATCTAGATTTTAACATTAGAGAATGGAAATTGACAAATTTGTAGGAATTTCTGTTGGTCCTATTAAATTTCCTACTTGCTGGATTGCAATCAATAATTTAACAAATAAGGAAATTCTAACTTTTTGATTTTAAAAGCAAAAGTACATTTTGTAGTTGAAATAAAAAGTACTTTTAACAAGCAATTTTAGCATATTATGGACGCTAGAATTAAGACAATAAATAAGGACTCATCCCTGTTCTCAAAAAATGAACAACATAAAGAGAAAAAAATTGTACAGGAATACTCTCAAGCGGAAAAAATTCTTCTTAAGGATATAGTAAGAAATTTTAACCCTACACTCTGCTATTTACTCTTTATTATTTAACTTAATGTTGTGGTTAAAATGTGATTCCTTTGATTGTGTCAGCAACTCATTAGCGTTGGGATGAGCTACACAATCATCATCACTGTCTTGGGTATGTTCTTTAGAAAATGAGGGTAAAGTTTAGTGCAGAAGAATGCTTAAATAACATTGAAATAAAAGCCTTTCTATGTGTCTGGATTTCAAGATACTAATTTGGGGTCCTGGTTAAATAAATTTGAGGAATTTATACATCCTATCATGTCCTCTTCGAAGTCCTCTAACTTTCTGTCCTGAGTATGACAGTTCAATGGAATAGTTTACTTACGGTCAATTATAATTAACAATAACCCACCAAAAGTGCCTCCTAATTCTCACCTTTCTGACATAATACTTTGGCACTCCAAAAATCTGCCACAAAGGAAGTCTGGTTCTCTAACATATGTCTCATTTCTATTAAGCAATCAAAAGAATAAGGAGAGCTGAAAATGTAGCACTACAGTAAGCTAATAAAGGCCAATAAAACCCATGTCTACTTACTAAATTCTGCAGCTGTTGTTCCAACCCGAAGATAGGTTTAGCCTTCAGCATCTACCATAGGGCCAAGTATGTCTAAAACCCTTAAGTTAAACATGCAGCATCCTCCTAGAAACAAATTTTCCTTGCAGATTTGGAGAAAAAATGTGTTGAAATGTGGCAGTCTCAAAAGTGCTAAAGCAAAATCTACAGCTTTCTGTTTTTCCTTCACTAACGCATTCTCATGGTTTTGTTCAGTAATAAATTTTGTATTAGACAATATGGTGGTATTAACTTCCTCACATCTGAAAAATTGTGTTTTTGTCAAGATAAAAAGACCTGTTATGCTAACAGCACAGGTCTTCAGAAAGGACTAGCACAAATCTCACCAGCAAGGGCAATTGTGAAGGCAGCACTCCTCAATGAGCCCAAAACACATGCACAACCATTATTTTTCTTAAAAATCAGTTTGACATCTTAAATTAAAATTCCTTTGGTAATGTGTACCTTGACAAATGTTTTGTGTTGTTTTGTTTTGTTTCTCTACATATATTTTACCCATACAATAATATGTTCTGAAAGTGCTTCATGAATTTTGTTTGTGAAGTACTGATGTCACCTTACTTAGAACATTATGAAAAATTTTTTAAAAACATGGATTCTTGGCCTTATCTCTTACTTTCTCGTTACCATATCTCTTTATTTCATAGTTCTCCATATGAACATAAAACTTGTGTCCCTATTGTAGATTGACTGATTGATTGATTCTAGGTCAGCTTTCCAGTACAAATAAAAATAAGCTGGTATTTTTTTTCCTACAGAATTATGATGGTATATTGAAAATGTCAGTGATTGTTAGTATAACAAGCCTGGTATTAAATTCTGATTCTTCCATTTATTAATGCATGTGAGGTCATCTGAGTATCATTTTCCTCAGTTTTTAAAAAATCTTCTCTTATTCAAAGGGTCATTTTAAACATTGAGAGGTAAAGTAGATAAAAACACTGAGGGTATTTTTTTTATTTCAGAGAAAAATAGATGTAGAAAAATCCATTATTAATATTATTTTTAGAGTCTCACTGTCCTTGTTGCACTTGTCTGAAACACTTTCAAACTAGTCAATGACTTTCTTAAAATGATGAACCCAGAAACAGTAAGTATATTCAGTTATTTTCTGTGATCTTTATGGATAGTCACAGGTTACACCACAATTAAAGTCAATTAAAGAAAGAAAGTATGAGGTATATTCTGCAATCCTTGAAAGAAACCTTTAAATCAAATTACTTACCCTATTATAAAGCAACCTGTTAATACTATCAGATTTTAAAGAACTTAGTTGTATTAGCAGTAAGATTGCTAACTGTAGTTACATAACTTTGTGTTTATGATTTGTTTTAAGGAAGGTAAAGCTTGTTTTTATAAATGTAGAAATATCTTCCCAAATCTGTAGTGGAAGTTAGAGACAGACTGCAGAAAAGAGAGAAGGGGCAATGCTAGAGGGAAGGATAAACATAAGTGAAGAATTGAACACTTGACTTTGCATCCGTCACTTCAGACCCAGTGCAATAATAAGGAGAAATTGAAACAAACTACCTCATACTTCCCATAATTCCCTGGGGGAGTAGATGTTCAACACACATTCGTTTGTACTGCAGGACCTGAGTAAAATTTATATAAGTCTCTTTAATGTTTGGGGGCATTAGTGACTTACAGGAAAGTGGAAGCATTTCATAATTCATGTAAATCCTCTCTCAGGGAAAAAATATCTGAGTGGAATAATTTCACTTAAAAAATACCAAAGCATACATAGAAAATGTGAAAAACTCAACAAATTGACTAGCAATTGCATCCAAGAATATTTATAAACATCTGAATGACTGACTTATAAAATAACTTAAATCATCTTCTGAGGGAGAGTAGTGACAAAGAATTAGTTATAAATAATGGGTAGATTATTTTTTAAAATAATGTACACAGTCTGTTCAGGACTCCTTAAGGTAAGATGTAATTTTTATTTGAGTTCTAAAGTCAGATATGACCTTAGAGATGAAGATTTAGTGTTCTGGATCTTTATATACAAATCATTTCAATGAAAGAGAACTGATTTACCTACTGATAAGATAATCTCTCAAATCCCAAGAATGATCTATGCATGTACCTAACTTCATTAGTGAAACTGGAGTCTTGGCACAGAAATGAAGGCATTAGATAAGCAATTAACTTCTGCATTGGTTTTAGAGTGCACAAATGAGGGCATGCTTCTGAAAAACAGGCTGCTACTCTCAATGTACGGTGGCTATTTTGGCATGAAGAGGGCCATTAACTAAATAATTAAAAGAGCACTTGGCCCTGATATCCTGAACAAATTCCAGCATGGTTCATTATATGCACTTATTGCCATTTTAATTCTCCCTGAAATTTCAACTGGACTCAAAGTTTTTCTGAATCCTCTGTCCTAAAACAGTATTCTGCTGAATATGGGGTGTTTTTCTTCTATGCTTGCTTGTGCCTAGATTGTTTGGCATTATTCCCATGAAGTTCGGTTTGTGGTTTCCAGTGAGAACCTAAACACAGAACCTAATCTGAGGAAAAATATGGTAGCAAAATGTATTCGATTTCAATGAGTCCCATGGGGTTCTGGGCAAATAAATATTATTGTAAAACAGAGTAGATGACATAGATTAACTATGGACAAGGATGCACATATGAAGACTTGAAAATACACTTCATGTTGGTATTATTTAATCAGTTAAGTTGCTGGACAAACAAAAGAGATAGTAATGCAGAATTACTGTTAAAGCAAATTTCATAGCATTTGATATTTTTCCTGATTATTTTCCTTTCCAAGTGGTAACACTTGTACCCTACAACTTTAGGTGGTCTTTCTCAATTTTAATAAAGTGAAATAGTAAATCAAATATATGTATGTGTTTGTGTATAAAACTTTAAGTGGGTGCCTGTTTCAAAAGTAACATTTTCCAGCCACCATTTTCTATTTTTATAGTTTTTAAAAATGAGCATTATTAATTTTCAATTATCTTTTATAAAACAAAAACACAAAAAAAATACCTGAAATTATATCAGTGAGTTAGTTTATAAACAACATATTTTAAAATGACTATTTATATTAAAGAATCAGACATATTTTATATTTTTCATATCTTGATGTTGAAATTTGAATAAAATTGAAATGGGAATTCTACTTTTAGAAACATTATTTAAGATACAGATACACACATTCATATATACTGATTAAGTGTATTTAAAAATAATTAAATCTTAATGCTAATATTTATTAAACTCTATAACATCATATAATGTCAGAGTATGAAATAAAGCATCAAATGTACAGAGATATCCTATTAAAATTAGATATAATAAAGTTAGTAGGGGTATTAGAATAAATATTATCAGTCATAATAATAATAATAATATATTTACAAATGAATTTTATGAATACTCATCACTATTTTTAACCATATCTATAAACTATACTAAATTTAAAGAGTATATTTAAAAGGATCAGTCACAAATGAAGGCCAACTAAAAACATATGAATTTCACTTGGGGAGTTAAGGCTAAGAAAAGCTCCAAGAGCCAACAACTATACCTTGATTTGCATGAAATTTCTGGTAACACATACACAACTTTATGATGATGTTCACGGTGCATGCAAAGAGCAGTTGTGTATTTAACTATGTCTAATTACTTTCCCAAGAATACACAGGAAGCCAGTTAGTCACTATTAATTTTCATCTCAAATATGAACTTACAATTTTGGCAAGATCCTAGAACATTTTGATGACCCTTGCCACTTGTCAGTAAATATACTGTGGATGGGATTGATATTAGCAAGCAGTGTGCAGCGTAGGTATTCAGTACATACTGACTAATTGACAACAGCTATTTTGAAGTAATACCCAAGGGTGCATTATTACTAATCCAGGTATTCATAATTAGGGGAATTCAAACAGAAATTTTAAAATATCCTTTTTTCAGATCTTAGTCATTTGACGACACTGTCTCAAAGACTCATGGAATTAGATACTTGAATGCAGAGTTTAATTTCTTTTCTTAAAATAGTATTTGAATACAATCATAAAAATGTATTTAGTTAAGTTGAAACAAAATTTTCACATACTAGCCTTTGATATTTTATATAGATAGGATACTATATTCTGTCTGAATTATCTTTGTATAATCACAATTTATTTAATATGTTTTTTGAAATTACTTTAATTTCCACTATTTCTTGAATGACAAAGTAAAATTCAAAAACATGATTTCTACAGTAGCATCATTTACTATATATATTTTTACATGTCAGAAACTGAATATCCGCAACAGTAAAAGTAATTATTATAAATCACCCTGAAAGCATTATATCAGTCACTAAGGCAATTTTTAAAATATAGCATAGATCTTGGAAACACTGATTCTATTTTTAAAAACTCAGATCACAAGCATTAAGCAAAATGGAGAATATATAAGATAAACTTTACACTTTGTATTTTCATGTGTGTATTTTTTACTTTACTATACTTAAAAATTGTCATGACAGTTTTGTTTTCATTTTCTACATTGTTATTTTACTTTCTCACACCCATGGTGAAAGGTCATTGTTTTCAAAACTAGGGAGAGTTTTTGGGAATAAGATTCTACAACTACATGGAGGTCTAAGATGGAGGAGTAGTAGGACATAAGGCTCATTTACTCCTACAAATGCAATGAAAATACAACTATACACGGAACTATTTGCACAGAAAATTTGTAAAAAATTGACGAAAAGACCTCAAGATTATGATAGAACAAGAAAAACATTACAAAACCAGATAGAACATAAAAAAGAAGAAAAGAAGAAGAACAAGTGAAAAAGAAGCAGAAGGAAACAAGACGGGACCTGCTCTGCCAGGAGGCACCCTGCACCCCGAGAGTTTCCCCACCAGCAAGGAGTTAAACCAAAAATGAAGGAGAAACTCTAAACAAATAGTCTGAAGCAGTTAAGAAGGAGACAGCCCTCCACAAAGGGTCAGTGCTACAGGCAATGGGCAACTGTAGGCAGGTGCCAGCAGGTGTTAGGAACTAAAACTTTGGCCTTAGAGATTAGACGCAAAGAAGGAGCTGGGGTCAGCTATGTGGGGACAAAACTGGGGTTAGTCATCCAGAAACAGCCTGGAGGGACTAAAGTACAGGGCAACCACAATGGAGAACATCTAAGCAGAGGCAACCCAGTCAGGCTTAGAGACTAGATGCCACTGTTTAGGGGTGCTGGAAGGAAGGGGTGGGATTCACCACTACAGCCTTGTTCTCTACTCCCGCTTACTCAAGCTGCAGGACACTGACAGCATCAGCTCGGGAAAGACTTGGCCATAGCGGCTGCCTAGAAATGGCTGGGAAGCAGCACCCTCTTGGAGCAGGTGGAATAACTACATCGGGGAATTAACACAGGTTCCTGGTTCCTGCCAGTGGAGGGGAGCGCTGCACTAGTGGGGCCTAACCTGCGCCAGAAAAGCTGCTGGCGGTGGCAGCACTCAACCCTTGAGAGATCAGGGAAAAACACAGGTGTTTTGGCTCCACCCAGAGAATGTGAAAAGGCTCTGACCAGGAGGGCGCTGCCTAAAAAAGCTACTGGAGGCAGTGCCCACTTCCTGCAAAAGCAATGACCTGCTTGAGCAGGGAAAACATAGGAGTCTCAGCTCTGCCTAGAGAGGCAATGCCCATTACCATGAGTGGGCCATTGGAGCCTGCTCCCTGCTGATTAGGGAAAACACAGGCACCTTGGCTCTGCCAACAGACTCTACAGAAGCTTGCACCAGCAAAGAAGCGCCAGAAGTGTCTACTTCCTGCAAAAGCAGTCATCTGCTTGAGCAGGGAAAAAACAGGCAAACACAGGCCTCTCAGCTCCCCAGGAGAATCTGCAGAGGATCGTGCCAGTGCAGCAGTGCCCATTCCCATGAGAGAGCTGCCAGAGCCCACTCTCTGATGGAGCTGTAAGCTGCCCAACCAGCGAAAAGTACAAGATACAGAACTCCTGACAGTGGCCCTGTGAAGGCTTACATCAGTGGTATTCTTTCCACACCAAGGGAGCCAGGGGAAGCCCATTAACCCACATTCCAATCTGCAGGGCTACAGAGAACACTCCTACCAGCAGCAGCAGGACATATTTTCTTATCAAGTGCACATGGAACATTTTCCAGGATAGATCACATCTTGAACCACAGATCAACCCTTGATAAATTAAAAAAAAAAAAAACTGAAATTATTTCAAGCATTTTCTCTGATCACAATGCTATTAGACAAGAAATAAACTATGACAAAAAAACAGCAAAAAATACAAACTCTTGGATGCTAAACAATATGCTACTAAACAACCAATGGATCACTGAAGAAATCAAAGAGGTAATTACACAGAGACAAATGACAATGAAGATACAACAATCTAAGACCTATGGGACACAGCAAAAGCAGTTCTGAAAGGGAAGTTTATAGCAATACAATCTTATCTCAGGAAAGAGGAAAAAATGCAACCTAACCTTACAGAAAGAATAGACAAAGACCAAAATTAGTAGAAGGAAAGAAATGATAGAGATTAGAGCAGAAATTAATAACATATGGATAAAGAAAACAATTGAGAATATCAATGAAAATAAAAGTTGGTTCTTTGAAAAGATCAACAAAATTCCATTAGCCAGACTCATCAAGAAAAAAAAGGTAGAGGGTTCAAATCAATAAAATTATAAATGAAAAAGAAATGACAACTGACACTGCAGAAATACAAGGGATCATGATAGACTACTATGAGCAACTATGTGCCAATACACTACACTGCTGGTGGGAAGGTAAATTTGTATACCACTATGGAAAACAATATGTATATACCTCAGAAAACTAAATATAGAACTACTGCATGACTCAGCAATCCCACTCCTGGGAATATATTCAAACAAAAATTTCATTGACAAAGATAAACACACCATAGGTTCACCGCAGCACTATTAACAATAGCCAAGACATGGGAACAGCCTAAATGCCCAAAGACAGATGAATGGATTAGGAAGATGAGGTGTATATATATATATATATATATACACACACACATATATATATACACACACACACATATATATATATATACAGTGGAATATTATTCATGCATAAAAAGGACAAAATAATACATTTGAAGCAACATGGATGGAACTAGACTCTCATACTGAGTGAAGTAAGTCAGAAAGATAAAGACAGACACCATACAATATCACTTATATGTAGAGTTTAAAATATGGCACAAAGGATTTATCTACAAAACAGAAAAGATCATGGACATGTAGGACAGACTCGTGTCTGCCGAGGGGAGGGGGAGGGAATGGAGTGGATTGGGAGTAAGGGCAAGTATATGAAACCTCTTGCATTTGGAGTGGATGGGCAATTAAATCCTGCTGTATAGCATAGGGAAGTATATATCTAATCACTTCTCATGGAATATGATGGAGGATAATGTGAGAAAATATGTGTGTGTGTGTGTATATATACACACACATGTGTATATATATGACTGGGTCACATTGCTGTACAGTAGAAATTGACAGAACACTGTAAATCAATCATAATAAAAAATTTTTAAAAGATTATATAACTAAATTTGGGACATGGTAATATCCTCCAGAGATTCCAGAATTAGCTTATTTTTTTGACACTTTATTAAAATTTTAAAATTTCAAAAAGTGATAGTTCACTTTCCAGTCACTCTCATATGGTTACTCTGTTTTCCTTACAATGTAACAAAAAGCCTGAACTGCCCATGAAGAATTAAATGATAAACATCTTTCCTGTTATCAATAAATATAAAATATTTCTAGTCACTAATTACTGACCAGAGTGTTTTATATTTATTTGATATAATTAACTAAATAAAGATATTTCATAGCAAAGTGGTTGTGATCTTTTAAACAACCTTTGGTTGATTTCATTTTATAAGAATTATGAGTATGTGACCACAAAGCAATGTCTATTTACAGGAAGCTTGTTTTGGAGTTACCTACACATATAAAGCCTAGGAATAACATCTGTGAGAGGCAAGACTCATTTGGCTCCTAATAAAAGTTACCCTTGGGAAGGTCATTTAGTCTACACAATCTTTCACTGCCACTGCACACTTCAGAGGGAAGAGTACAAGAACATCAAAGTCTTACTATTTTTATAAATAACTTTGTCAGGTACCAGTTTAAGACCTTTTTAAGAATGCACAGTCAGCAATATAGTTTCAAAAGGTAAAAGGAGCTGAAAGTCAGTGCCCCCACTGTGCATTCTATCTTCATGCTAACAGCGGACTGGGAGTTGTTTGAAGAGAGAAACTGGAAACTAAGAGCAGAGAAGAGGCTGAAATATGCACACACCTCATACATGGCTTTCATCTGTTCTTCCCAATTGCAGTTACTGAAGCAAGTGAAAAGTGCGGTGCTTCCAGAAAAGTTTAATTTATGTTTGGCAACTTTGAAGAGGAATATACAAGTGCATACACACCTAAACAGTGAATGTAAAGTAACCTGATTCAAAAGTGATTTTCAAACTTGGCAAAAGTTTAGTATTTATTTTTTGTGTACATACTTACATAGGACCCTCAACAAACAGAACAAACAAATGTCTATATAAGAAACAGTGTCATAAGTACATTCCTCAATCATAGAAAGATCTTTTTTCTTTTAATACAGCTTCTTTTTAGACAATACAGCATTCAGGGAGACACATGTGCATTAGTGAGGAAGAAAATAAATACCTTTAGTCACTAAGATCAACCAACATGGCAATCAGTGTGGTGACAGATGTCACAGTCTGAACACACTCTCACCTAGAACCCATATATTCTGGCTTATATGTGTAGATAGATATTTTGTGAAATGATCATTTGATTATCTGCATTATCATATATAAGAATTAATAAACTAAAAATTACACTGAACAGGCACCATATGAAATTCACACTATCAAATGATCTATTTAATCTTAATGGAAGAAAAAAATTCACTTAAGCTTCCATGGCAAAGTATGAACTAACAGAATATCCAAAAGGGATTATATTAATTTACCCAGAAATATTACAGCAAAACAGTGGCACAAATTTCAAATTTGCATTTCCTGCTTTCTAAGAATTGATACTCTGCTCAATCCCATTATTTTTAGTCTACAGCAACTTTTGAACAAAGAACCTAAAGAAGGTCTGTCATTTACAGTTTTTTAATTCAGTTCAAAAAGTATTTATTAAATATCTACTATGTGGCAAATACTACATCATACACAATTCCAGGAATGGACTAAACAACAGATGACTCCAGCCCTCTACCAGCTTATTTCTAGGGGAAGGCAAGGGAAGTGAAACATACTCAAAAGTGATAAATATGTTCAAAACAGGGCTTTGCGAACAATAGGGTGTGAGGTACTACAGCAGCACAGGAAAGAGCCTTCCTGAAGACTGGGGAATATTCATTTGTTTCTCTCTCTTTACATACACACCTGAGCATGTGCGTGTGCTTGGGGGTGCGCGCACACACACACACACACACACATACACACACACACCCCTTTAATGAATGCAAAAGTTGAGTTTGCCAAGATACCTGAATAACCCTAATATTATTTTAAGCACTGATTTTGGGGGTGTATCTGAGTCTGAACATTCAGTAGTTTCAGCAGTTCTCCAGCTAGTATGGGTAACACAGTCAGGTTTTGAGTATCAGTGCTGGTCCTGAGCCTGCCTGCCTGCACATCGACTCCTGGCCACTGCTACTCTGCCCTGCAGTGTGGGTCATGACCTCCTGTGGTATTTGCCAGTTTCTGAGGTCAGTGGGGATTGGATGGTGGAAGAAGGGAGATGCAAGGGTACCTCTCCCACTGAGTCAGTGTTCCTACATCCTCCAAGAGCTGCCACTCTTGGGTGACTCCATTTCCTCAGGTCCAGCAATTATGCATCTTTCCCAAGAAGAGGGATGGGGCTTTCTGCTGGGGCTTATATCTGGGTTTCCTCAATACCTTTTTTTCTGTTAAGTTTCTCAACTATTCAATAACCATGTAAACCATCCTCTGAACACAATTCATTGTATTTTAAATGTACAGAGTCATTTCTGATTGTGGATTAGACCCTGCTTCCCAAATAAAGAGTTGAATTAAAGGGTCTGAGAAATTGTGTTGAGCCATTTTTCAGCTCACTGAATCACCCCAGTCAGCTGTGTTCTCATAAGATTATGATAAACATTTACTATTCAATGTGTTATTAATTTCCATGCATTTTACTTATTTTAATTATAAGAACTCTAGAAGGTCAGCATGATCATTTCCCCTAGTTCACAGATAAAGAAACCAAATCCTTGAAAGTTAATATGACTGATCCAAGGATACCTCCTTAAAAGGTAGCAAAACTAGGACTATACCTGGCCTTTAACTTCACTGAGACTGCTTGCTGTAGACACTCAATCACAGTCAGGCAATTTTTCATCCTAAGGCCACTTTCCTCCCATCCTAGCTGCAGTCTGAGTTTGTTATTTGCTACTTTAAATATTAGGCATTCTGGGAAATCATACAACTAAACTTGTTAGAAGTAAATCTATAATGTGGGCAAATGCAATTCATCTAAGTGTCTAGAGAGAGTGCCAATGAATACAGCATTCAAGCTTTAACTTGTTAACAATATCAGAACTATTTTCATTTACAAAGCTTTTCACTGCTTACCTTCTGATCCCCTGTCATGCTCTGAAGCATAGAGTTTGTTTAATTCCTGAGCTCCAAGTTCCAACTTATTTCTACACACAGAAGCCCTGCAAAAGTGTGATCTCTTTGAAGGGAGAAATTACATTTTATTGATCTCTGTACTCCTAGTCCATAGTTCCAGGTCTGAGTCATTGGAGGTACTCAATAAACATGATTTGTAACAGCAATTGGATGAGTGTATGCATAAGTAGAAATGTATAAGGAGATAAATGTGTCTAAGGCTCTAAAATAAATATATGTGTAAGTACCTATAAAATAAATATCCTCAGACTGTGGATAAATAAATCTGCTATAACTTTAAGAATTATTTCATAGTATATAAACGGTCAGGTAGTATGCAACTGAAATGTGATTTATTAACCCATTCTTGAATAGAAGAAATAAGCTTAGATGCAGTAATACAATGATCACATTTTAATTGGAGGTCACTCATTATATTGGTCAATAATTGATTTTGACTTCTAGTCCTTCATGGGAGGCTAAATACGCAAGCATTTGTCCAGAATCTGCTGAAAGCATATTGAAAATGCCACTGAAATAGCTATAAAAAGATTTTAAAAACTAGAGGAAACCCACAAGGAAAAGGAGAATAAGAGAGGATACTACAGCAGACAAGAACTGCCAACTACATTTTGAAAGCTGAAAAGGTGATGGATAATTAGACTACTAAAAGGAGAAAAAATGAAATCTAAGCTTGCAATGGGGGAGGGCCACAAAAGCAGGTTGATTCTTCCTGCAGGGCTGTTCAAAGGTTAGGGATTTAAAGAGATCAGGTATGTCACATGGTAAGAAGTTTTGAGTTCCTGTCATGGCTCAGCGGAACAAGTCTGACTAGTATCAGTGAGGGCACAGGTTTGATCCCTGGCCTCATTTGGTGGTTAAAGGATCTGGCATTGCTGAGAGCTGTGGTGTAGGTCACAGATTTGGCTGGGATCTGGCGTTGCTGTGGCTGTGGTACAGGCCGGCAGCTGTAGCTCTGATTAGACTCCTAACCTGGGAAGCTCCATGTGCTGCAGGTGTGGCCCTAAAAAAAACTGAAAATATAAAAAAAAAAGACAAAAAAAAAGAAGAAGTTTGTTTGAAACATTATAGGAAAGATTGTTGCAAAGTTTATATGACAAGTATTTACATTCTTTGATGCCTTCCTCCAGTACAGATGGTCCCTGATTTAGGAGGTTTACACTTTGTGATTGGGGGGAAAGCAATATGCATTCAGTAGACATCTTACTTCAAATCTTGAATTCTGATATTTTCCTGGGCCAGCGTTATACAGCCAATACTGGGCAGTGGCAGGAAGCTGGAGCCACAGCTCCGGTCAGCCATGCCATCATGAGGGTAAACAACTTGGAATCATCTGTACCCAGACAACCATTCTATTTTTTACTGTCAGTACAGTACCCAACAAATACAAGATATTCAACCCTTTAATTTAAAATAGACTTCGTGTTAGATGAATTTTCCCAACTGTAGGCTGATATAAATGTTATGAAGTTGTTCAAAGTAGGCAAAGTTAAACTACAGTGTTTATTAGGCATACTAAATGCATTTTTGCCTTACAGTATTTTTAACTTACGATGGGTTTATATGGATGAAATCCCAGTGCCGATCTAGAAGGTGCCATACAAGCCAAGCACTTATCCCTTTCCACTCTGGTAAAAGTCTAGAAATTATTCCCTGGTAATACTGACCACACAGTTTATAACCTTGGAGATGCTCAGAATTATCAAGGGTGATAGTAATTATTTTCATCCAGAAAATATCAAAATCTAAATGCTGAATTATGGCCTCCAGAGCCCCTCAAATGCTAACAACCAGGCCTATACTCTGAGTAGGAGTCTGAAGGACTCTACCTCTTCCAAATATTATTCCCAAGAGAAAAAATGCTGAAAATCTAGAATTTTCCTAATAAAAAAAGCCAGACTGCTCTCTGATCACCTTTGCAGGGAGATCTATCAATAAGCAAATATCACCTATTCATACAGAATTTCCAGTAAATATGAATATATTGTAAAAAATACCCTTACTTTGAGGAAAGTCACTTACAGAAATCATTAAAGCCAAAACAAACACAAAAAAATTAAAGATAATACAAAGAGAAAAACTCCACAAATTTTAAATTTTAGTACCTTTAAATGGAAAGAAAAAAGAGTATACCAGTGAAATGAAACCAAGATGCTGTAAAAGGAGCATTCAGAAAACAAACAAAACACTCTTAAATTAAATGTGTAATAGTAGAAATTAAAAAAAAAAACTTTCTATAGAGAAAAACAATGAAAACCTTCCTCCCAAAAGCCACAAAAGACAAAGAGATGAAAATATTAGAAAAATGGCTAACATTGCATGACTGATTCAAGCAGTCCATCTCCTGAATAATTGGAGTTCCAAAAAATTATATTTAAAGTTAGAATTATTATATATAAGGGTATTATATATAATTATCAAGGACATAATACAAGTGATCCATAACTTAAGAACATGAGGCTCCCAGTTAAAAAAAAAAAAAAGAAACCAAATCCTAATACAATGGATATAAAAAGATTTATTCTAAGGACCATAATTGTGAAATTTAAGAATACTAGGGATGCAGAGAAAATTATAAGAGCATCAGAGAAAAAAAGCAAGTCATCTATAATTGATCAAGTAAGAAAGTTATCAGAATTCTTAAAACATTATTAAAAGCTAGAATATTGCCTTCTGAGTGAAAAAATGTGTTTCTGGAACTGGCTAGATGGAGAGGGTAGTAGAATTCTTTACCCTTCCAAGTGAGCAATCATTGTACATTTTAATAAATTCCTATATTTTTTTGACTCCCAAATACCAATCTTAAGAAGTTACTGTATAATAAATAGTTCATAGCAGAGAATTTGTCCTTGCTCAAAGAGATGGTCTGGCCTTTGAACTTAGAATTATATGCTTAAAAGAGACGTCTTTTTCTTACTTGGTAGCCTTGGATCATACCAGACAGTTTTACAATGTGATTTAGGTTGGAAGCTAGCCACACTTTAGAGCGGGAGCTAGCCATACCACAACGACAAATAATGCAGGGTGAGGTTTTGGAAGTCACATGGTATAATCAGACAAGGGATTGCAATCAACCATGTGTGTAATCAATCCATCAATCATGCCTATGCAATGACACCCTAATAAACACCACACAGGAAAGCTCAGGTGAGCTCCCCTGGCTGGCAATACTTTGCACATATTATCCCACATCATACCTGGAAAGGAATACTTCCTGCCTCCATAGGGAGAGGACAAGGAAGTTCTGCATTTGGTTCTGCCCCAGTCTCTCTTACATGCTTCCTCCCTTGGCTGATATTTATCTGTTTTATTTCCCTGGGGTAAACTGTATCCACAAGCAAAACAGTTTTCAGTGACTTCTGTGAGTCCTAGCAAATTATAAAAATTGAGGGTGATTTTGTAAAACTTGCAAACTCATAATTGCCATCAGAAGTGCAGGAGGTTGACTAGAGGACTGTGCTTCCTTTGAAACATTCTAGCTGGTTCTCCGATTATTGCAAATATGCTCCACCAAGTGAGAAAATAAACTTGGAAACAATACATACCGGTATCCTAGGAATGAGGCTTATTAGAAAGGCGAGTGGAAGTCTCCATATGAAGAAGGCACATCCCAGGATGCCAGCCATGCAGTGGGCCTTAGTAAGAACCCACACTGGAACCACCAGAGGGCAGAGAGCTCTGTAAACTCATTCAGGAAGGAAAGGGGGAAGAGGGATGGTGGGGATTTTCTAAATAGGAGACTCTTTTCAAGCAGTCATGGCGGGGCATTGGGAAAAGTTTGCAATTAGCAATAATCATGCCTCGGATAAACCACATTGGCTACCATACTGTCATTGAGCAAAGCTAAAATGGGGGACTCTTGTGTAAGGCTCCACCAATTTAGTGTTATGCAGGAACATGGGCCACTGTTAATCAAATTTTTTCATTTCTCAAGCTGGAAATAAAGATTTCTAGAAGAGAACTTTGATTTTTATATGAAAATGCCTCCCGCCCTTTTTTTTCTTCTTTTTAGGCCCAAACCCAAAGCATATGGAAGTTCCCAACCTAGGGGTTGAACCTGAGTTGCAGCCACTGGCCTATACCACAGCCACAGAAACCCAGATCCAAGCTGTATCTGTGACCTACACCGCAGTTCATGGCAATGCCAATATCCTTAACCCACTAGGCAAGGCCAGGGATTGAACCCACACCCTCAGGGATACTAGTTGGGTTCATAACCTGCTGAGCCACAATGGGAACTCTGAAAATGCCCAATTTTTAAATGTTGACAACACATTCAAACATTTTGTTGTGTACAGATAACAAATCTGTGGGCTGAATACCACCAACATGCTATCAGTTTGCAGCTTTGCTCTACAGCATTTATTTCCCTGCTCTGTCAGTGTTTTATGCTCAAAGAAAGGCTCCAATGATTTTCCACATTTTTGCTGAGATTTCTATTCAACCCATTTTCCAAGTACACTGAGCTTTAATTTTATTTTCATAATTTTATTTTACAAATGATTTGATAGTCTACTAAATGTTCAATTATTAGCTCAATCTACAGACATGAGGGGGAACATGCTTTCTAGTGGGTTCTCCAATGAGAAGTTAGTTGCTAAGTTTGAATTCAAGAGCCTTCACATACACTGTTAGATGTAATAGCTTGGGTTGTTGGCAAGAGACCAAAGCCTCTCTACTCTTGCTACTCTCCAGAGTGAGGATATTTTCCCAGGAACAAATACCCTCATGAACCTCCTGCAAAACAGTCATATAGCTTTAAAGTCAAGTCAGGGTCCTTGAGAATTTCTAAACTTCCTTCACATAATATTAGAATGAAACCATTCCCACTATTTAATTCACTTCCTAACTCCTCTAGTTCAGGACACATCTGCCACTCAGATAATTGCAACAGAACTCCAAGCTGGTCACCCTCTTCTACTCTCATCTTCCTTAACCTGCTCTCCCCATAACACCAAAAGTGTCCCTTTAAGAATATAAGCCAAATAATGTCAGTTATCTGCTCAAAGTCATCCAGTGGCTTCATCTTAATCACATAAAAGCCAATATATTATTATGTCTTCTACAGACTCTGCCCCCCCCCTTCTCATCCTGTTCATGCTCTCTCTCCTCATTCATTCTGCTTTTAGTCTAACTGGCCTCTGTGGCAGAAAGAGGTCCCAACAAAATATCCACCAAATCAGTGAAAGCTATGAATTGACTCTGGATGGCCACATAGGTGATTAAATTAAGGGTCATGAGAGAATGTGCTTATCCTAGATTACCTAGGTGGGCCCTAAGTGCCATCATGTGGATCCCAATAACAGAGGAGCAGAGGAAGTTTGGAGAGAGAGACATACTAAAGAAAAGATCATGTGAAGACAGAGACACAGATGAGAGTGATATGACCACAAACCAAGGAACATGTGCAGCCACCAGAACTGGGAAGAGACAGGCAATAAAATCTCTCCTAGAATCTCCAGAGAAATTTTGGCCCAAGAACTTTATATCAAAATTCTGGCTTACAGAACTGTGAGAGAATGGATTTCTGTTATTTAAACCACCATGTTTGTAGTAATTTGCCACAGCAGCTACAAGAGACTAATAAGGCCTCTGCTTCCTTGGAAGGGTTTTCAACACACTCCAAGCTCAGCAAAGTTATATCTCCAGTTCCTTCTGATTGAACTAGTTTTCTTCTAGATATCCAAAATATTTCTCCAGCTCTTTCCTAGGGGACCACCTACTGGGTAAGACCTTACTTGATCACCTTTTAAAACTGCAATCTCAGAGTTCCCATCGTGGCACAACAGAAATGGATCCGACTAGGAACCATGAGGTTGCGGGTTCAATCCCTGGCCTCGCTCAGTGAGTTAAGGATCCAGCGTTGCCATGAGCTGTGGTGTAGGTCGCAGATGCGGCTTGGATCTGGCATTGCTGTGGCTGTGGCATAGGCCAGCAGTTACAGCTCCAAAGAGACTCCTAGCCTGTGAACCTCCATATGCCTCAAGTGTGGCCCTAAAAAGACAAAACAACAAAAAACAAACCTTGCAATCTCTTAGCATCCCCTGTCCTCCTCTGCTTTTCTTCTCTCCATAGCACTTACAGAGACTCCCTTTCTTTACTTACAAATGTGTTCATCATCTATCTTCCTCAACAAGGGATGGGGGTTGGACTGGCTAGTGTACCCCCAAATTCCCAGTGTCCATATCAGAGCTTATAGCAAGGAAACCACCCATGACACATTAACAAATGCACACATGTGAATGAAGGAACCAGGCAGACAGCTGGAAACCTGACCACAGTGCAATCATTTTTGCTTTTGAATTAGGTCAGTGTGTTAAGGCTTATATTTCATGTTTCTACTTTACTCATGTTAAATAAACTTCATGCTATTTTTTCTTTTAACATAATTTTATTCCCTAGGGAATCTATTTCCTTTTTTATAATCTTATTCAAATAAAAGATAAAATGTTAATGCTTTTGGTACAAGTTGCTATATAATTAAATATTATTAATATCTGATTACATATTTTATTAAATATTTCATAAATATGGTTTTGCATTTTCTTGCTACTCTGTATATTTTATTTTTAATTTTGTTTTACTGATCACTGTATCCTTCTTTAATCTTTTACCTATAACTTCCTTCCTATTACTAATTTTATTTCATCTCTTCATTTACATTTTACCCAAATTAGTAGTGGTACAATGGTTAAGAGTATGTATACTCTGAAAGGACCATAAAAGCCTAAATCCCCCTTTGGTACCTCATTAGATACGAGGCTTTGGGAAAGTTCCCTAATTTTCTTTGTCTGGAAAATAACACTAATAACCCCACATATAGAATTGTTATACAGATTAAAGGTTTAGCATACCTTAAACTTATCTGATAGTGTCTGGCTAACTGTAATCTTTAAAAAAAAAAAAAAGATTCTATGTTTCAAAGGTGTTTTTGTTTTCATTACATGATTTTCTATGTCTGACTTTTCCTTATCTATTTTATTATGGCAAGCAGACAACATAAGCATTAGAATCATCAAGTTGTTAAAAGGCCAATTTATTTGGGGCCTTTTTAGTTTAAATTACTCATTTATGGTGCTTCTCCATAGCCACCTTCATTCATGAAATATGGTCTATTACCTTCGATTTGTGTACTAATAGAAGCACATGGATTGGGAGATATCATTAACATTAGGTTTTCAAAACAAGAACATCTGTATTGAGCATTCCACAATAAAGAAGGGAAGGGGGAAGCATTTTAAATCATGAAGTAAACTGCCCTAAAGGCTAAAACTGGTGCCAACTTAATAAGCCCACTGTGGTTTATGAAATATTTGTGCTCTGTTTGACAGCCTACAGTAAAAACCTGTGGTAGGTTTTCAATTGGATAAAAGGAAAAACAGAATATACTGGAATGAGGCCACATTTATCTAAATCAGCAGAGACATTTCCCACTGCAGTGACCTTCACTATGTTTTGAGCACTACAGCAGCAATGAGAAACATTTTTTTTTTCCTTAAATACATAAAACACCTTGAAGGAATCTCTCTTTATCTATTTCTTTCCCTTATGAACAAGTACCCAAGACCTCATTATAAGAATTTCATGTTTGACATTATTATATATTTCTCTCCACCACCATGAGCTAATCTCACATTTTACAGAAATGGTAAAATTCCCCTAGAAATGTCATATACCTTCCCTGGATGATCATCACTCAAAACAACAGGTTTTTAAAAATCCATTGTGCTGACATCTACAGAGAGGAATATTCTTAAGATGTCTAGAATCAATCAACATAATGGAAAACCTAATGTTTAACATCTGTATAAGTGCTTAGATGTGGGACAAAGTAAAGAGACTGGGTAAACTAAATTCTTTTCCTTCTTTAGAAAAAGACTTTGGATAGAATTTTTAATCTCTCCATTTATTATAGATCATGATACAACTAGACAAGAGACAACCAGATTGTCCAGATCATCCTACAGGTTTTCACATCAAATTTTTTTTTCGAGTTTCTAAATTTTAAAATATACTAAGTTAAACCACAAGTGATTAAATTAAAAGCAATGACATTTTCTTTTTAAATTGGAAGTAGAAACAGAAAGCTAACTTTGTCTTACTTTCTTCCATCTTTCCTTTGGCCAAATTAGTTTTTTTGAACTACTGTCAAATTTTTACCATACAATTATAATACAATAATTCTCATAAATAGGATATATCCTTTTATTTTTCATTTTATATATGTATATACATATGGGTTATGTACATATATATATTAATAATATACATAAAAGTTTCATATATGTATGACTACATAATCCTGGTATTTATATACTGATATTAAAACATCCATCAGGTTATATGAAATGGATCACTAAAAAAGTAAGCTTATTGCCATGTTCCTATAATTTGAAGAAACTTAATCATCTTCAAATCATCATCTTCTTGATATTTATCCATACTCCTCTTACATATAACTTGCTTATAAGTTATAACTAGATGCATGACCTAAAAGGACTTTGTTCTTCATGATATCCCCCCTCTAGCCCTGTCTGCTGACTAAAATTGCTGCATAAGGTATTCTTTGATTTAGATAATGAAAGAATCTGTGAAAATTAAAAATGACCTATTGTAAGGTGATGCCTTATAACACTTTGTTATTGGTTTACCAAATTACTCAGTAATTCACCTGTATGGCTTTCAGGTAAAGGAATAAAAAGAACTGCTAGGATGTAACCTGGTGGATGGGTGTGGAAGAGAGGCTTACAGGGAAAATGCCTTGAGACTGGTATAATTCTTCATTGGCGGAGTCACATAGTGGTGTAACATGTGGTAGCACAGGGGATATTAGATACACAGGAAGTATTTAGGATGTAGTGATAACTCTGGACTTCCAGATCATAATCCAGACTCATACTTTTTTGTCTGTTTATTGATAAAATCTTAATGTGTTCATTCATTCTAAAAGTATTTATTGAGCTTTTATTCTGTGCCAATGTCTATCCTAGAACTTGGACTTTATTGGTGAAGAAAACATAACACTGTGAAGAAAACAACCTGTATGAACCTGGCCTTCTTGGGCAGAAAGAACAGGCATATACATAAATAATAACTAAAATGTACAGTATAATATAAAATGATATATATTATTTAAAGTAGAAAAAATAGAGGTATATAAGGACAGGGTGTATATGTGGCAATTTTAAGTAAGATAATTGGAGTAGAGCTTATTGAGAAAGCAGCATCTGGATAACGGCCTGAAAGAGGTGAGAGAGTTAGCAAGGCAGTTACTTGGAAGTAAACCAGCTATAGCCAGGGAAGCAGGAGTAAAAGGCAAGGACAGAGAGATGACTTTTGGCATGGGTACAGATCACTCAGTGCTTTGTTGGTCACTGTAATGATGTCAGCTCTGACGCTCAAAGAAATGAGAAGCCATGGAAGGGTTTTGAGCTAAGAAAGAGCATGATCTGACATATTTCCACAGGATCACTCTGGCTATTATTCTGAAAATAAGACAAGAGTAGGAATCTGGAGAATGGTAGGACTATAATTATACGAACACTAATCCATGTGAGACATGATGTTGGCAGGGCCCACAGTGACAGCCCCAGAAGTGATGAAATTGATCAGGATCGCATTCTGAATATATTCCAGTATTATTCCCCAATGATTTGGATATAAGAGTGAGAAAAAACATAGGAGTCCAAATAACTCAATATTTGTAGACTGTTTTGACTGTTAGGGACTGAATTGAGCTGGAAGGAACAGGCCAACAGGAAGTTGTTAGGGCAACAAATCAAAATGAAAGCAACCATCAAGACTTGAAGCACCACAACAGCATAAGCATGAGGCAAAGGCAGAAAATGATTTTCCCCTGTGCTTCATTCTTCCTCCATAGAATGGCTCCCTGAGAGGGTCAGATAGATCAGCGCAGACTTGGGTACCTCACTGCTAAGGGAACACTGAACAAAAGGCTCCTGTCATTTTATGGACCCAGAGACCCAGGGAAAGAGCAAGGGTAGGGCTAGGAGTGACAAGTATTAAACACTAAGAGTGGAGAAAAATATCTTTAAGGTGTTCCCCTCTCCCCCCAGGTAAAGAGGCCTTGATGGAGACACTAAGGAAGACCATGGCTGACGGCCCTGTGAATGGAGGCACCTCTGCTAGAAATTGTGTCAAGAGTGGGGGCCACCAGGGGAGGCTAAGTCCTTGACTGAAACTCCCTTCAGAGACCACAATGCACTGGCTATGCTCCATGGCTGGTGGGGGAGAGAAGCTTTCCCCCTGAGTCCTGCCAGTTAAAGCCTTTGTAATTGTCTATAGGACAGCCTGAAAGATCACACATAGGTTTTTGCCCAGAAGGCAGACTCTGCATTAACATAAACCGACACAAGCCAGACTATAAGAATAAAAGATTTTTCAGAGACAAGGGAGGAGTTAAATTGGGGGCATATTTTACCTCACTTCCTCCGTCAGTCAGCTTACACTAGAGTATACAATAGCCAACTCCAAATCTCAGTAGTTTGCAAGGAACAAAATTTATTTTTTTCTCATAGTGTTAAATCACTGAAGGTTGTCTAAATCTGAGTCTCTGCCTCATCTTTTCTAGTTGGTTAGTTTGTTTGTTTTTGTGTTGTTTTGCAATATAGTTGAACTTGTGGGAGAAAGAATATAGAAATGGGCACCACTCGCTGCTGGTGTTGGAAACATCTGCCTCATTAAATTGGTCTGGCCAGGAAGATGGCTTAAGCCAAGCAGCTCCCTTTCCTGAAGGTGAGGAGACATAGACTGTGGCCATCAAAAACACTTGCATTGATAGCAGGGGGAAAATATCCCAGAGGAAATGTAGAATTTATTTTTTAATGGGAAAAAAGTAAATGAAGATCTTGTGAGTCTAGAGGGATGTAATTTGGCAAAAGTCAGCAAATGATCTTTATTCACAAAATAAAGGCTCTATACTAGATGGTTTCAAATGTCTCTTTGAGGTCAGTGCTTTTTGCAAATCCTACATTATGGCTGTAAGCCTCTGGATCTTTATTGATAAGATTAGTGGAGCTCAAGGACCCTGGTGAAATTACAGACATTATATAAACACAAGTTTAAAACATTAAAATATAGTTAAAATAGTCACTCTGATTTTTTTCCCATATAGAATCTAAGTTGCCATTTTGTGAATCATGCTACAGATAAACTAGTATTGATTTTTATGAATATACTATTAATCTATTCACCGTATCTACTAGTTGTTTTTAATTATTTTCCTATATCAAAGTTTTGCTATATGAAATTTGCTAAAATGTGTATCAAAGATACTATCATGTTTGTGAAACAAACAAATACATAATGTTACATTGTAATAAATTTACCTATAATCCATGCTTTGTATTTTAATTTTACTAGTTATAATTCATGACTTTGAAATGGACAGTTAATATTTACATTCCTTCAATGTACACTTTAATATGTTTTTACCATAACATTCTTATTTAGATAGAGCATAATCTATAACTTTTTCAAGTCATCATGCTTATTTTTCAAGGGCTGACACTAACATTTTTCATTGCATTCCACTTTGGCAATAAGTAACAGAGAAAAATAATTATCACTTTCAAAATAAGGATGCCAGTTCTTGACCTATGCATTATAACCAGGACTAGAAGTGTTTATGTTTAATGACCCTTAAAATGATAAACTGCTTAAATTTTTTAAAAATGTGGTCTATTATTACGACATTTAAAACTTAAACTGGCAATCAAAATATTAAACAGCAGATATATTTGTTATTTGGACACAAAGAACATGTTGATTGAAATAATAAGATCATGGGTTTATGGTGATTTTGAACTTTTAATTAAAAATTAACCAATGCTTTTCAGTCAAATTAACTTGTTAATAAATTTGGACCTGTGAATCTTAATTACATGACGAAGTATTTGCTATCAGCTATCTCATTTCCTTTACTTACATCAAGGATGACTAGTTATTTGTGAGTTTGTTTTTTTGTTTCCTTGCTTTTTTTTTAAAGCCAAGCCCACTGATTAGTGCTTCTTAAGGTGATCTGAGTAAGTCATCCTCATGATCTGGTATCTTCCTCCTGCTTCACATCCTACCTAAGCAGGCAGACCCTCTCCCCATGAACAGAGTATTTGACTACCCACATTTATTTTGTTCCTGTCCAGATACTGCCCATCTCTTAAATATACCCATTACCCATTTTTTCTCACTGACATATACTCAGCATTATCTCTGGCTTAGACTATGTATTTAGAGAGAGGTAAGCTCATTATTAATGATGAGTAGCAATGGACAAGTTAAGGAATTAGTGTCAGTAAGATAGTGTGACAGAGAATGGGCAGGTAAATGAAATCCTTTTTAGTGAGCCTGAGAGCATGGACCCTACACAACTTCATTCTTTGTAAATGGAAGAGATACATGTGGATTTATAACATTTCAATCATAGGTGTAGTCTCCTGTGAAATAGTTTGTATATCTATTTTATACATTAAAGAAATATTGAGATGTCCTACATACAAGGGGAAAAAGGATAATCCACTGATATAAAAAATCGGGAATAAGGACAATCCACTAATACAAAAGATGATACTGGGAGCTTTGCTTTCCAGTTTTTAACTACTGTAAACAAAGTATTTCCATTTGAAGATACTGATTTTGGTGAACTGATATATAAACTTTACAGAGAAATATCCCGACCATTGTACTAAATTTATAACTTAAATCACTATTTCATATAATGAACATTATACATTCATGAAGACAATTATACTATTCAATACAACTCAAGTGAAGAGGTAATATAGGTATTTTCTCTAAGCCTGCATCATTCAATATGTGCCCACTGAGTGCTTAAAATGTGGTTAGTGTAAATTGAGATGTGCTATAAGCTTTAAATATATGTTTTATAAGAACAGAAAAAATGTAAAATATCTCAGTTTTTATATTGATCACATGTTGAAAGGATAACATTTTGGATGTTTGAGGTTAAGTAAAATGTGTCATTAGAATTAATTTCACCTCTCTCTCTTTACTCATTTCTATGTGGCTGCTAGGAAAATTTTACATTGCACTTAGGACTTAGGTTTATTTCTATTGGACCAATGTTTTAAGCAGTACAGCAGATAATTAGCATATTGAAAATTACTTCTTTCCACTCAAATCTCATGCATGGTTCATATAATTCATGGCCTTTGTATTAAAAATGCTCTCATACAGCTAGAGCCATTAGAATGTGTTGTCATAAAGGAAGAGAGAAATTAATTTTCTTCTATCATACAATTTCATAACTGGCACTGAAGGCTTTTTTGTGTAACTACCCCATGCATTAGGAATGTCTGGTACAGAGCATAAATCTGCACAGTAGTACATTTTGTTATGATTCGTTTTGACATTCTCAATTACATTTTGGAAACCTTACCTACAATGTCCCCAGCAATCTTTTCATCCAGCTGAATAAATTTTGTTAAACTCAACCAAGGTACTGAACATGATTTATTTATTTAGCTGTTAACTCTAGTTTTTTTTTTTTTTTTTTTTGTTATACTCAAAAATTGAACTTGCGCCAAGATCTATTTGCTATCTTATTATTAAATAGTACAGAGCCATTAGGACCCCACTTTCAGAAATACTGGGATTCTGTGTTCCCTTTCTGCAGTAAATAGAGTATGTGAAACTATTAATTTCTGTTCAGTAAGTGCTGGTGTGAAAATTGATCTTTTTATAAGCACTGGCGAAATGAAGAAAATAACCTCTTGCCATTCTCATTATCAATCCCAGCTTTTTTGTCTAATTCTTAAGCTTGGTCAAACCCTTGAACAAAATCAACTTCTTTTTTTTTTCTAAGTTCACTTGCCAATTTCTTTCCTAAAGCTTAAAGAGGCTTTTTTTTTTTCCATGAACCACTTTTATCACAATAAAGAATAACCAAATGTCAAACAATCTGTTTCCATTCTGAGAAGACTTCTATCTAGATGGTGTTTGCAGTACTCAAATATAGAATAACATTTTTGGAATATCAAGTAAGGTAGCTAGGCGACCTAAAAATCCACTACATAAAATTTTCAATTATAAATTATTTTTTCATCTCAGCCACAATAAAAATAAAAAATAAAAATGAAATACATTCATGATTAAAGAATGAAGTATTGATAAAGAGTGAAGTATTATTACCTGCCTGCATGCAATGAACTCTTGAGCACTTAGCTTACCTATATAACTCCAATTAAATGTTTCACTGATTCTGAAGGAGACACAAAATTTGATAGCTGGTTCTAGAAAAATATTCTAGATAAGGCAATGGTAGAATCTAATCATTCTCAAAAATCACATTTTTATATACTATCAATTCTGCACTCTGAAGTTAATGTTTAAGAATCATGATAGACTGTGTAATACACAAATCTTCTTGTCACATTTAATAAATAGAGTACTTACAAAGCAATCTTGTTCACAAAATTAATTCTGTGGAGATTATTTTTTGAGCATACCAATGAATTCTCCAAAATAACCAAATCATGAAATTTTACATAATGCTCCATCAATTTCAAAACTACAAAATTTAAAATTTATGAGATACATATTAATATTTTATTATAAAATTAGTATTTGAATGATAATTTAAATAATTATTATTAAAACTATGTCTGCAATGGAGATTGTATATATCATCATATAAATGGATATAAAAACACCCTGAAAAAGATGTTTTGTTTTAAATCCTCTTAACACAAAATGGGACACTCCTCATTTCCCTTTGGTAATTCAGTTTGGTCACTCTCAGCCTGCACAGCACCCTGCACAGCCAATAACTGATCTCCAAGGCTGGAAGGAGGAGCTGATGGTCCTCCCAGCTCCCTTCCCCTTTCAGCAATCCTACAGCTTTGTTGTGGAAGTTAGCTCAGCTCCAGGCAGTTAGGAAGTTAGCTTTTACTGTGTATTTACTGCACACTGAGTAATAGACTAACACACTCCTAGAACCCTACTGAGCAAAGCAGAAAGCACCTGGGGCCAGAAAGGAAGCAAACAGAAACCAATTAGTTTACTAAAGGAAGGTTTTCTGCAGGGTGTTGCAGCTTGAGCCCCACCACTGTTCTGGTCTTTCCTTTACTGTTTTACCCTTTAAGATTCTGTTTGTTTTTTTCGGTGAGAGAAGCGTGCCTGAACTCATTTTTTAAAACTTCTCTAATTTTACTTCCTTTTCATTTAGTATTTTGACTTCAATTTTAATAGATTGCATGCTATTAAACTGTACTTTTAAAGAAAGTCGGAGCCAAATAGTAGTATAAGTGGTAGAAATAGATTTTATTTGTAAACTACAGCAAAAGAGAAGAAGTATTATAGAACTGGGCTGAAGTCCAAATACGGCAAGGACAACTGGAGATTTATAGCTAATGGGCAGTGAGGGATCCACTGGAAAAGGAGATATCTAGAATAGGAGGATTCCTAGTAAACCCATTTAACTGAATTTTTGCTGAAACTGTGTTATGCAGCCCCAGCAAGAATGGAGGCCATTGTGAAGTCCTCACCAAGAAGAGGACCTAGAAGAGACTGACTAAATTCTGATCAACGAGAGAGTGTCTGTCAGTACCTATGTGGTTCTCCTTAAATAACTACATCTACTGAGCAAATTAATGATTACTTTATTTATATTATTTTATACAAAGATTTATATATAACCTTGCTATTATTTCATACAGTCTTGTTTTTTCTCTTTCACCCTTTAAGCATTATGATTAAATATGTCACCCATTCATTTGACTGGATGTGGTTAAGGATTGTTACTAGGCATGCTTCAGATAATCTAAAAGGAATACTTTTCCTAAGAACATGTAGGAAATTGAAATAGAGAAACAGGCAATATTTAACATAGGACACATTAAAAAAAAATACTGCTGTTATAGGCTTCAAGTCCCCTTTAAGGAGATTAAACCCCAAAGCCACTGGTCATATCTCACTGTAATGCCCCTTCCCCCACCTTGAACAGCCTGGTTGGGCAGGAATGTCACCCATTCCTCATCCCAGCTCTATATAACCTGTTCCCCATGCAAATAAGGTATCCTGCCCGCAACCAATCAGATCAAATATGCCCCATATAGAGCTCAAACAACACTCAGCCCTTGTGCACAGCATAGGGGGTGCCCCATAGGGGGCTGGAGCAGAATAAATTGGGTCCTCACTCAGGTCTGCCTGGGAGGTGGGGTATGAGAACAACTGTAAAATGAGTTGGGTTCTCTTAACCAACCTGCGTGCAGGTGAGTTCTCTCTCTCTCTATCTGAAAATGTACTTTCATTGTAATAAATTTGTAAAATGCCCGCCATTCCAATGCTTTTCTATGGTCTAGACAGACACCAAGGAACCTGTAACTCTATCACTGCTACAGAGAAACAGGGAAGTAAGAACCAAATATTTAGAATAAAACAATCTTATCTAAATTTTTTTAAAAAGAGACTAATGAAAAAGTTTTGTTTTTCTCAAAAAAAAGTAAGTGATGGATCTAACACAATTTAAGATACATAACAAATTAAGTCAAGGAATGACTCCATTAAAACGAAAAGCAAAGTAAGCAACAATTAACTCAGATTTTTGTTAGTAAATAGCAGGCTATCAACTGCAGAAAAGCCAAAAAAATAAGAAGCCAAAAAGTGAGCAAATAAGAAAAATATTTTAAAAACAAGAAAAATATAAGGGAAAACACTAAAAAATTATAATTAGGCTTAGTAATGATAGGGGTACATAACCCACCTATTAAAAAATTTTAAAATCCAGATTATAAAGAAGAAACAATGCTGTAAAATGATATAAGTTTTATAATATAAAGAAAACCAAGAGTGTTAACACGTATTTGGAAAAATAGGTAAGAAGATATCTGTATTCTATATAACCTGGTAAAAATTCTTTTAAAATTCTGAAATCAAATGTTATAAGCATTCACGTTAAACAAACAAACACGGATTACCAACACATGAACAAAAAAAAAATCTATATATTTTATTTTATTTTCAATCATGATAGTATAGTTCTTTTATTTGTTTTTGTTTCTGTTTTTTATTCTCAGGTCAGTCTCCCAAAGCAACAGAAATAAAAGCAAAAATAAACCAACGGGACCTAATCAAACTGACAAGTTTCTGCACAGCAAAGGAAACCAAAAAGAAAACAAAAAGACAACTTACAGAATGGGAGAAAACAGTTTCAAATGATGCAACGGACAAGGGCTTAATCTCTAGAATATACAAGCAACTTATATAACTCAACAACAAAAAAGCCAACCACCCAATGGAAAAATGGGCAAAAGACCTGAATAGACATTTTCTTAAGGAAGATACACAGATGGCCAGCAAGCACATGAAAAAATCCTCAACATCCCTAATTATTAGAGAAATGCAAATCAAAACTACCATGAGATGCCACCACACACCAGTCAAAATGGCCATCATTAATAAGTCCCCAAATATAAATGCTGGAGGGGGTGTGGAGAAAAAGGGAACCCTCCTGTACTGTTGGTGGGAATGTAACCTGGTACAACCACTATGGAGAACAGTATGGTGGTATCTTAGAAAACTATACAAAGAACTACCATATGACCCAGCAATCCCACTCTTGGGCATATATCCGGACAAAACTTTCCTTGAAAAAGACACATGCATCTGCATGTTCACTGCAGCACTACTGACAATAGCCAAGACATGGAAACAACCCAAATGTCCATCAACAGATGACTGGATTAGGAAGATGTGGTGTATATATACACAATGGAATACTACTCAGCCATCAAAAAGAACAAAATAATGCCATTTGCAGCAACACAGATGGAACTAGAGACTCTCATACTGAGTGAAAAATCTATATATTTTAAAACTTTTCCACTATATCAAACACATTTAGAATGGATAAGCAATAGGGTCCTACTGTACAGCACAGGGAACTATGTGCAATCTCTTAGGATAGAATATGAAAGAAGATAGTACGAGAAAAAGAATGGGGGTGTGCGTGTATGAATGACTGTGTCTCTGTTGTTGAGAAGAAACTGACACTATGTTGCAAATCAACCATATTCTTTAGGAAAAAAAAGCCAAAAAAAGAGGAACTTCCAAAGAGCCCTGAGAAATATTCCCAATTACCTTGTTCCTTATTTGAATGTAATAATTATTTTTCAGACAAATAATTATCCAAAAATATACTGTTCTTTTCAACTTTTGCAACTTCCTCTTATCAATCTGTCATAATTTACCCATGTTTATTTCTAATATTTATTGATACCACGGCTAAGATTTTTCAGAGAGAATTCTGATCCTGTCACATCTCTTGTTCAAATACCTCAATGCTACCATTTTTCTCAGGATAAGACTTTTTACAGTGTCTTCAATGTACTGTATATCCTGGTCCCCACCTCTCCAGCCAAAATGCCTACACTGGGGTCACTGGGCTGGTTCTTCTCCTTTTTTTCTAAGTACCTCTCATATTCACCTAGTTAACACTCCTCCTTTTTTTTTTTTTTTCCTCCAGAGAATGCCTATCTATTATTTGCAGCTCCATAAGGTTTTAAACACATTTTTTTTTTGCTTATTTATTTTTTAATTTTTTAGGGCCACACCTGCTGCGACATATGGAAGTTCCCAAGCTAGTGGTCGAATCGGAGATACAGCTGCTGGCCTAAGCTACAGCCACAGCAACACAGAAGCCCAGCCACATCTGTGACTTAACACTACAGCTCACAGCAACGCCAGATCCTTAACCAACTAAGCAAGGCCAGGGATTGAACCCACATCCTCATGGACACTATTCAGATTCGCTTCCACTGAGCAACAACGGGAAGTCCTATTTTTATATGATTTCAAATCCCTGGGCAGACTTGAGGGAGGGCAGGACCCCAGAAAAAGGATCAATGGCTTCTAGAGTAAAAGCCAGCACAATACAATCATGATAATGATGAGGACAGTTTACCCTCCATCATGCTGATGATCACCAGCAAATTAATAAAGAGGGAAAAGACACCTACCAGGGGTTAAACTTCAACAAATGGCTACCACGGTACAGGATGGAAGAATGGTATCCCTAGTAAAGGGTCCTGCATACTCACTGTAAACAATGGGAGGGACTGCCAGGGGAGGTTTTGGACCTCCGGACATGGATCTTTTCGACGTGGACTTTTAAGGCCTGAAAGTCTACCTACCCTGCTTTAAGTTCTGTCTGGACTGTCAATGGAAAATGCTATAAAAGGTCAAGGACTTCCTCTGTCAGTGAGGGAGGTCAGAATGGGTTTTTCAGGCAATGTATAATGATTAGGCAAGTCCAGAGGAGGCTGAATCGAGTCCTGAGTCAGCACAGCCATTTCTCAGGGAGGTTCCTGACAAACAGAAATCCTCTTTACTGCCTATGATGGTTAATGACAAAACAGTTCAACAAACAGTAGCTGCTTTGGATTTAAGAGACTTTCCTGAATGACAAACTCAGAGCTCGTGTTTCCTATTAATTCTATAAACAATATTCCACCTGGCTTACATCAAAATTGCTATCAACAACGAGGCCATCTCCATCCCTAGAACAAACAAATCTTTCAGGTCCTGTTTAAGAATGAACTCAAGATGATCAAGAGAGGTTATACCAGACTCTAAGGGACAAGGAAGTCTCAAATTGGATAATCTCTGGTAAATCAGTGGAATAATGACAATATTTAATAGAGTTAGATTACAATTCACAGCAGTTGTGTCCCTCAGTGATAGCCCTACCCTCAGCGCCAGTGGCAGGAACTCACCCCAACACAGGGATCCAGAGGTCTCTGAAGGGGACCCTTCAACCAGACAATCATCCTTTTACCACATTAACTGTAATTTAGGCTCCAAAAATTAAACAACACTGGCTGGCTGTGTTGGACATGGCTGCTCATATCTCCCTAATCCCGGAAAGTCCTTACGCTTTAAGACCCCCTCACTCCTGTCAGGACAAGACAGTCTTGCATCTTAGAAGCAGGATCAAGTAAAGTGGTAATTACTAGTTTACTAAAATTGGCTCAGTTTTGTTAAAAGATGCCTCTTTTCTTGTTGTTTCCCATCTCCCTGATACCACTGTTCCTTTTCCCATTATTGGAACGGACAACCTCAGTCAGGAGTTAACTTCCTGGAACAAGCCTAAGTCTTTGGCGTAATGATGAGTGCTGCCTAGTGGGAACCAGCTAACCTTCCTTTACAGTGAAAGTGATTCACACACCACAGTAACCTCACTGAAGGCATTGAAGGATGACGGTCTATAGAGCTTAGTTAAAGAAGGTGTACTCATTCTTATCTCACCTCTTAATCCCCTGGGATAGCCTGTGTTTAAAGCACT